>NC_068454.1:71273392-71573392 GCF_023373465.1 Oncorhynchus keta | reverse complement strand
TCGGACCGCAGGGCGCCACCTCACAGGCCATCTCGCCGGAGGTACAGCTGCAGCGGTGGTGGCAGTTCTCCTTGTAGAAGACCTCGCCGGACACAAAGTAGCGACCCTTGTGGTGACAGCCACAGTTCTTCATGTGGACACACTTGTCATCACTCAGCAGGAAACCAGGTTTGCATTGACAGCCCTCCCCTGGAGGAGTGGTGCATCCTGGGGCGGAGGTCATGGAATAGCATGTGGCCGGGCACCCGGAGGCCGAGAGGCTGTAGACACTGTTCTCTGGACAGGGGAGGTCTGGAAACACACAGGGAGAAAGAAAGGTCTGTGGAATCAGTTACAATTTTACAGTTTCAGGATTTCATTTAAATGTAGGGTTTAGAATTTGCAGTCTTATTTTACTGTCAGATTCCTGTTTTAAAGAATTTATGAATTGAGACTCATCATAAACCTGAAGATTAGTGATACAAAATCAGAGAACTTACGGCAGAAGTCTTTACTCCTCCAGGCACCAATTTTCCCTCCCTTCTCCTGACACTCTTCTACATAGTTGGTGATGATGTCACAGGCTGCCGTCAGTAGGCCGTTGTTGAGGATCATGTCATAGATG
Source organism: Oncorhynchus keta (assembly GCF_023373465.1). Lineage (NCBI taxonomy): Eukaryota > Metazoa > Chordata > Actinopteri > Salmoniformes > Salmonidae > Oncorhynchus > Oncorhynchus keta. Next base: position 71,572,788 of record NC_068454.1, on the reverse strand, counting down.
CAGTCTTCTTTGTACTCATCAGAGTCCACTCTACCAATGCAGTCTCTGAGGGGACCACTTTTATCCACAATGACATCACAGGCGCTGACATATTTGGGCTTTATAAGGGGGATGTCTACAACGGCACAATCTTTGCACTCGTGGGAGCAGCCCGGTACGTCAGCTACCCAGTAACTGTTTCCAAACTCCTTGGGACTCATGGGCTTTTTCCCGTTGGGCAAAAGCAGGTCGTCATCAGGGTTGTCATTGAAGTTGCCACAGAGACCACAGATGGCGTTGTGGTAGGTGCTCGGGACCTTCACCCTCACATTGCTGGACCAGTCGAAGGAGACCTTGAGACCGAAATGAGTCTCCAGAACAGCAAAACGTCTGTTTCTGTAGATCTGAACCTCAGTGTTGTTGGAGTAGTATGGCAGAGGTGTCAGGACATTGTCCACCTAAAATACAGTCCAGTGAAAAAAGAGAGTGGATTTCCATAAGAGCGATTTTTTTCTTCAAAACAATATATTATACAAAATAGTTCATAACAACAACTAGTAAAGGACCTGTATTACTCACCAGGACTTTGCCGTGATAATCACCTGTGACGGTGTAACTACTTCCCAACACAATGACAGTCACCACCTTGGCGTAGGAGACTCTGGTGCTGCCCCTGTTGTTGTTCTCCAGAGTCACCTCAAAGCTCTCCAGATCAGGATCTTTGGAGCAGACCCCCGCCAGCTTGTAGATACAGTTTCCCTGGAAGTCGAAGCGCTTCCCATCAAAGGTGCGGAAGTGGGGGTCCCCCTTGGCTGAGCAGGTCTTGAAGCTGAGGGGGTAGCAGTCCTGAACCCCATTGACCACCGCACAGTGCTCACTAACCTTGCACTTCCTAGGCATACACACCACCTTCTGTGTGGCTCCGTCGCACACACACTTACTCTGGCATGTGTTTCCCTCCCAGAAGGTTTCTTCGGGCAGGTAGTAGTGGTCATTGTGTGTACAGCCACACCCTGTCTCCTTGACGACACAGTGTTCACCGCTGAGCACGTAACCCTTGTCGCACTGGCAGCCCTCCACACAGACTTTGGAACAGATCTCTGGGACATTGAGATTGGCACAGGTAGCAGGGCAGGCAGTGCCACATAGCTCATAGTGGCTGTGGTATGGGCAGTCCAGGGCTGTTCGAGTTAAGAATAAACAAACATCACAAATGTAGTCCTAATACATTCTGCAAATGCACAAGTTGGTCTATCGTGTCATTATACACATTTAAGAATGTTTGAGTTCCTAAATGTGATGTTTTGTTATAGCTGAGAACTTACGGCAGTTGGAGGCCTTTCTCCACAGTGGTGAGACAACAGCCCCAGCCTGCTGACATTCGGCCACGTAGTTAGCCAAGGTCTCACACAACACTTCCTGTCGACCCTCATTCAGACACACATCATAGAGGCAGTTTGAAGCAAACTCCTTCACCGGCACATTCTTATGACACTGTTCAAATGGGCCCCCTCTGTCTGTCATCAAACCACAGTACTTTGGTCCAGTGTAAAGTGCCCGGTCTGAATCTGAGCATGTGGGGCAGTTGCTGTTACAGACGTGCCAGCAGAATGGGTCACCGTCGGCAACACTCCAGGATGCCACCCACGCCGTGGTATTTGATGAAAGCACACCTGTGGGAGTGGTGAAGTCATCTGCTTTGTTACCATTGTAGTTGCCACAGATACCACCGAGGTTGTCGTAGTAACTGCTGCTGATGGTCACCATCAAGAGGCTGGTCCAGTCAAAAGTGATCTCCAGGCCAACAGCTGACTGGATGGTCCCTCGAATACCAGACTCTGTGATTCTGATGCTGTCAGACTCCAAACTCAAAGGGAGGGCAGACCTAATGCCATCAATCTGAGACGATAGAGAGATGAGGATTTAAAGAGGACTTAAAGCAGATGGGGAGCACAGAGGATTCTTACATTCAACTTCAACATGGACAATCTGTATCAAGTATAACTGGAAGCCACCCACCTCCACTGTCCCTCTTTGGCCACTGAGAATGGTGATCCTGTGACCACTCAGTTCTATGTTGGCTGACTTGACGAAGGAGCCCTCTGAGTTGCCGCGCAGCTCGTTCTTGGTCAGGATGCTGAACTGAGGCAGGGTGGGATCTTTGCCGGTCGTATTCACCAGAATGTAGGAGCAGGTGCCCATGAAGGAGAATGACTGGCCGTCGAATGTGCTGTAATGAGGGTCACCGAAAGCCCAGCAGTAGGCCTTGGACTGGGCCACACATACCGCCTTATTGTTCTTCACTACACAGTTTTCCTTCTCACGGCATTCAGTATCCTCACAGGGGTCTGACAAAATGGGTATTAGAGATGTTAACATATCTTGCTCATTGCAATATCAAAATAGAAACATCAACAAAGTCCATAATTCCACATCCAAATGTACTAACACAAAGCCATATCTGTTTGGTTACATTACTATTATTGTTTTTTACTTGTGCTGTAGCAGTCCATGACTCCATTCTTCAACCCACATTGCTGACCCTCTTTGCACTGTGAGTTCTTGCAGGTGAATAATCCTGCTGCACAGCTGCAGGTCTCAGAACAGTTGCCAAGCCTCACAGACTGGCCAGACTGAAAACCAGCAAAACATGTCAGTGATATCATTGAGTGTTTATACTATGGTGGAAACCATAGGATGATTGTAAAACAATAAATATTGACCAAGAATAGAGAATGATTATATATTTTTTGCATTTAGAATAGAACAGATATAGGCCTCTTATTGTAATAATGACTTTAGTATATTATTGTATTTGTGGGATATGAAATGGCAATTTTTGTCAATAAATCAGTAATCACCCTGTAATAGTGTCCATCAACCACACAGCCACAGTTCTCCAGTAGGACACACTTGCCCCCATCAAACACAAAGCCGTCATCACACTGGCAGCCCTCCTGGCATAGTGGGCATTTGGGAGACTCACTCAGAGAGTCACAGGTGGAAGAACAGGTGTCGGCACACAACTCATAGTGACTGTTAGCTGGACACGTAAGAGCTGGAGGACAGATGGAAATGGGAGGAGATGCATGTTATCAAAAAACTTAAATCAGCTTCAGCTTCAATTGTTTTTCAGCAGAGCATTAGGTCAGAGAAATATTATGCACTAAGATAAACCAGGATAAGGTAAATCAACTTTCAATATCAAAATTTACTCACGACAAAACTGGTCAGATCTCCAGCTGCTGACAAGGCCACCGGATGCCTGACAGAAAGTCACATACGTCTGTAAGTGGCGGCACAGGGCATCCCCACCCTCTCCCTCCTTCGTGCACTCCTCAAAGTGCTCTTGTGGTGGCACAACAGCATGGCATTGGGCAAATGGACCCTTGGGTGACTTTATGATGCTACAAGCCGGCGGGGGTCCACTGGTGGGAGGACACTTCAAGCCACCGTCACATCCTGTCTGACATTTGACCCCTTCCTGAACCACTAACCACCCCGCTGCAAACTTCTCCACAGACGGCTCCTGCAGCCCACTGGGCAGCAGGAAGTCATCCTCCTTCTTGTCATTATAGTTGCCACAGAGACCACCGGTAACACCTTTGTAAGTGGATGGAAGCTGTATGATGGCGCCAGCAACGGTGTCGTAGGTCACCATCAAGCCAAAGTCTGTTACCACGATGATGTTAATGCCGTTCTGGTAGGCCCTGACCTTTCCATCTCCGAGTGACAGCGGGAGATTTGTTGCAACGTCATCCACCTGTGAAAGGAGGAAAGATTGAAAACATCCGTTTTTCGAATCAAGTGTTGCTTTTTAATACTGAAATGAGTAGATCAAGACAGAAAACTACCGTTATTTCCCATATAACTCTGGGAGACATAGATATCTTGTATTTGTAGGCCTGTATTTCAACCCTCCTGGTGACCATTGCATCATCAATCTTGGTCAACTGCTGCACTGACACAACAAACGGAGCCATCGATCCGTCTTTCTCCACAACCTCCGACATTTTGTACACACAGTCCCCGTGTAGGTTGAAGCAGCTGCCATCGAACGAGTGGAATCTCCTGGCCCCGCTCACATGGCAGGTGCCCGTGCTCATGGGTATACAAGCCTGCACCCCGTCTTGGACCTGGCACTTCTCATTGGGACCGCAGGCAAACTTCACATTACACTCCATGTGTCCATCCTTTTTACACACACAGCGCTCTTTGCACTGGCTGCTGGGGAAGAACACCTGGCCCATCTGGTAGTATTGGCCTTGGTGAATGCAGCCACATTCAGCCAGCGGCACACACTCGCTGTCGCTCTGTATGAAGCCGTCGTCACAGACACAGCCCTCGGTGCACAGGGAGTTCCAACAGCTCTCAGGCTCATCGAGGCCACTGCAGGTCTGGGGGCAGCCTGAGGCACACACCTCATAGTGGCTGTTGACCTTGCAGGAAGATGCTACAACACATTAGGTCAAACATGATACAATTGAATAATGTCGGGAACCAGGAGCTGTTAGCTAGACAAGCCACTTCTGACTTATTGTAATGACCATAATTGTTACAGTGGTTGTTTTGAAATACGCATCTGATGAGGTGCGTCTATGCACTACTTACGACAGAAGCTGTCTGATCTCCACTGTTCCACCTTGGCAGGGGCATCCTGGCAGGCAGTGGTGTAGGTGCTGAGGGCGTTACAGAGGGCAGAGGCATGGCCACGGTACAGACACATATCAAACACACAGTCCTCATAGTACTCTGTGGGGTCCACCTTGGTGTGGCAGTGCTTGAACGGACCGTTTTTGTCTGTGATCCTGCCGCAGTACTTCCCTGTTTGGTAATCAAGCATTAGGCTGTGGTCACAGGTGGGGCACTTCTTGCCGTTGCAGTCGCTGGAGCAGCCAGGGTCGTTCCCCACTTTCCAGCTGTCCCCAAATACTGTTGGGGTGTTGGCAGGGCTCTTGTCTGGTTTGAGGAGGTCGTCGTTCCGTTGGCCGTTCCAGTTTCCGCAGAGCCCTCCAATGAGGTTTGAGTAGGTGCTGGGGAGGGTTAGGGAGACGTGGCTGTTCCAGTTGAACTTCAGTGTCAGGCCAAATTTGGTCTTCACCACCCCGAAATACCCACTGCGGAAGATGGACAGTTGGCCATCTTCTACATCAAATGGCAAGTTCACATACTGGTTGTTGACCTGGGAAGATAGAAAGAAATGTTGATGAAACACGAAGGATGATACTGTCCTGATATTTCCTCTTACATTAAGTAGTATAATCATAAAAGCTCATTGACCAAGTAAACCCGGAATGCAATTATGTCATTCATTTGGAATGGATAACATTTTAAGGTAGCTTACCAATACTTTGCCAGGGTTGTCCCTACTCATGGTGATGATGTTTTTGAAGACAATGACGGTGACTGTCTTTGTGTAAGACACTGCCGTGTTCCTCCCCCTATTCTGATTCTTTACAAGCACCTCAAAAGGCACCAGAGACTTGTCATCTTTGCTGACCAATTTGGAGAGAACGTAAGTACATGTTCCCTGGAAGTCGAACCTCTTGCCATCAAACGTGCGGTAGTGGGGGTCGCCTGAACCTTGGCAAGTGGCATAAGATGTTGGGTAGCAATCTCTCTTACCACTCTGCAGGCCACACATCTCTGACTTCTTGCATGCTGTTGCTTTGCATTCAACCTTGGCTGTTCCTGGATTGCATTCACACTGCTTTGTGCATTTGTCATCTTCCCAGAACTTCATTCCAGACAGGTAGTATCGTCCTTCATAAGAGCAGCCACAGCTCCCCTTGGAGACGCATTTGTCTCCACTGAGGACAAAGCCCTTGTTGCATTGACAAGTCTCCACACAGGGTTCCTTGCACTTTGCTTCAGCATCGAGATCTGAACAAGAGGCAGGGCAAGCTGTGCCACACGCCTCGTAGTAGCTGTTTGACGGACATTCCAGTGCTGCAAATGTGAAATGAGAAATAGATTTAAATAATAGTGAAAATTGCAATCTAAAAATCTGCATGAAATGTCTGGAAAGAGGACAACTCACAGCATCCAGTGATTGTCCTCCACTCAGGGCTAATTTTGACCCCCTCGGCCAAACAGGCATCAGTGTAGCTTTTCATGTTCTCACAGAGGAACTGATAGATGCCTTTATTGATGCAGACGTCATAGACACAGTTGTCCATGAACATGCCTGGGTCCAGGACCTTGTGGCAGCTGGCGAATGGGCCGTCTTTTTTGGCCAAGAGACCACATGACTTCTCTCCCTTGTATTTCTGTTGGAGAGCCGGAGTGCAGCTAGGACATTCCCCTTGGCAGTCATCATGACAGAACAAGTCGCCATCTTCAGTTCTCCAGCTCTTGGCAAACTTCACCACTGTGGGTTCCTTGTTACCTTTGGGGTTAGTGAACTCGTCATTGCGATCCCCGTTGTAGTTCCCACAGAGCCCACCCAGGGTGCGGAAGTAGCTGCTGGGGACAGTGATGTAGAACTTCATGTTCCAGTCGTACATAACCTTCAGGCCAAAGTTTGTCTTCAGAACAGCATAGCTGCCACTATACACCACCGTTAGGTTTCCTCCGGCCAGGGTCACAGGCAGGTAGACATTCTCACCATTCACCTAAGAAAAGATCAATAAGCATATGGAAAAACCATTCAGTTTACCTCCTGGGTTGACCAAATTTACCATGGAACCGACCCCAGTCCTGATAATTTCTCTCTGGTCTCTTGTTACTTACCTCAACCTTCCCTTTATGCCTGCTGATCACAACAGTCAGCCCATAGACCGTGACTGAGACTCTCCTTACGAAAGACACCCTCTTGTTCCCTCTGTGGTTGTTCTTGGTCAGGACAGTGAACGGGATGAGGCCAGGATCAGATTTAACAACCGTGGCCATGACATATGAGCAGGTGCCCTGGAAGTCAAATCGCTCCCCATCAAAGGTGAGGTAGTGGGGGTCGCCCACGGCCCTGCAGGTGGCCTTGGACTGGGCCACACATACCACCTTATTGTTCTTCACCACACAGTTTTCCTTCTCACGGCATTCAGTATCCTCACAGGGGTCTGACAAAATGGGTATTAGAGATGTTAACATATCTTGCTCATTGCAATATCAAAATAGAAACATCAACAAAGTCCATAATTCCACATCCAAATGTACTAACACAAAGCCATATCTGTTTGGTAGCATTATTATTCATGTTTTTTTACCTGTGCTGTAGCAGTCCATGACTCCATTCTTCAACCCACATTGCTGACCCTCTTTGCACTGTGAGTTCTTGCAGGTGAATACTCCTGCTGCACAGCTGCAGGTCTCAGAACAGTTGCCCAGCATCACAGACTGGCCAGACTGAAAACCAGCAAAACATGTCAGTGATATCATTGAGTGTTTATACTATGGTGGAAACCATAGGATGATTGTAAAACAATAAATATTGACCAAGAATAGAGAATGATTATATATTTTTTGCATTTAGAATAGAACAGATATAGGCCTCTTATTGTAATAATGACTTTAGTATATTATTGTATTTGTGGGATATGAAATGGCAATTTTTGTCAATAAATCAGTAATCACCCTGTAATAGTGTCCATCAACCACACAGCCACAGTTCTCCAGTAGGACACACTTGCCCCCATCAAACACAAAGCCGTCATCACACTGGCAGCCCTCCTGGCATAGTGGGCATTTGGGAGACTCACTCAGAGAGTCACAGGTGGAAGAACAGGTGTCGGCACACAACTCATAGTGACTGTTAGCTGGACACGTCAGAGCTGGAGGACAGATGGAAATGGGAGGAGATGCATGTTATCAAAAAACTTAAATCAGCTTCAGCTTCAATTGTTTTTCAGCAGAGCATTAGGTCAGAGAAATATTATACACTAAGATAAACCAGGATAAGGTAAATCAACTTTCAATATCAAAATTTACTCACGACAAAACTGGTCAGATCTCCAGCTGCTGACAAGGCCACCGGATGCCTGACAGAAAGTCACATACGTCTGTAAGTGGCGGCACAGGGCATCCCCACCCTCTCCCTCCTTCGTGCACTCCTCAAAGTGCTCTTGTGGTGGCACAACAGCATGGCATTGGGCAAATGGACCCTTGGGTGACTTTATGATGCTACAAGCCGCGGGGGTCCACTGGTGGGAGGACACTTCAAGCCACCGTCACATCCTGTCTGACATTTGACCCCTTCCTGAACCACTAACCACCCCGCTGCAAACTTCTCCACAGACGGCTCCTGCAGGCCACTGGGCAGCAGGAAGTCATCCTCCTTCTTGTCATTATAGTTGCCACAGAGACCACCGGTAACACCTTTGTAAGTGGATGGAAGCTGTATGATGGCGCCAGCAACGGTGTCGTAGGTCACCATCAAGCCAAAGTCTGTTACCACGATGATGTTAATGCCGTTCTGGTAGGCCCTGACCTTTCCATCTCCGAGTGACAGCGGGAGATTTGTTGCAACGTCATCCACCTGTGAAAGGAGAAAGATTGAAAACATCCGTTTTTCGAATCAAGTGTTGCTTTTTAATACTGAAATGAGTAGATCAAGACAGAAAACTACCGTTATTTCCCATATAACTCTGGGAGACATAGATATCTTGTATTTGTAGGCCTGTATTTCAACCCTCCTGGTGACCATTGCATCATCCATCTTGGTCAACTGCTGCACTGACACAACAAACGGAGCCATCGATCCGTCTTTCTCCACAACCTCCGACATTTTGTACACACAGTCCCCGTGTAGGTTGAAGCAGCTGCCATCGAACGAGTGGAATCTCCTGGCCCCGCTCACATGGCAGGTGCCCGTGCTCATGGGTATACAAGCCTGCACCCCGTCTTGGACCTGGCACTTCTCATTGGGACCGCAGGCAAACTTCACATTACACTCCATGTGTCCATCCTTTTTACACACACAGCGCTCTTTGCACTGGCTGCTGGGGAAGAACACCTGGCCCATCTGGTAGTATTGGCCTTGGTGAATGCAGCCACATTCAGCCAGCGGCACACACTCGCTGTCGCTCTGTATGAAGCCGTCGTCACAGACACAGCCCTCGGTGCACAGGGAGTTCCAACAGCTCTCAGGCTCATCGAGGCCACTGCAGGTCTGGGGGCAGCCTGAGGCACACACCTCATAGTGGCTGTTGACCTTGCAGGAAGATGCTACAACACATTAGGTCAAACATGATACAATTGAATAATGTCGGGAACCAGGAGCTGTTAGCTAGACAAGCCACTTCTGACTTATTGTAATGACCATAATTGTTACAGTGGTTGTTTTGAAATACGCATCTGATGAGGTGTGTCTATGCACTACTTACGACAGAAGCTGTCTGATCTCCACTGTTCCACCTTGGCAGGGGCATCCTGGCAGGCAGTGGTGTAGGTGCTGAGGGCGTTACAGAGGGCAGAGGCATGGCCACGGTACAGACACATATCAAACACACAGTCCTCATAGTACTCTGTGGGGTCCACCTTGGTGTGGCAGTGCTTGAACGGACCGTTTTTGTCTGTGATCCTGCCGCAGTACTTCCCTGTTTGGTAATCAAGCATTAGGCTGTGGTCACAGGTGGGGCACTTCTTGCCGTTGCAGTCGCTGGAGCAGCCAGGGTCGTTCCCCACTTTCCAGCTGTCCCCAAATACTGTTGGGGTGTTGGCAGGGCTCTTGTCTGGTTTGAGGAGGTCGTCGTTCCGTTGGCCGTTCCAGTTTCCGCAGAGCCCTCCGATGAGGTTTGAGTAGGTGCTGGGGAGGGTTAGGGAGACGTGGCTGTTCCAGTTGAACTTCAGTGTCAGGCCAAATTTGGTCTTCACCACCCCGAAATACCCACTGCGGAAGATGGACAGTTGGCCATCTTCTACATCAAATGGCAAGTTCACATACTGGTTGTTGACCTGGGAAGATAGAAATACATGTTGATGAAACATGAAGGATGATACTGTCCTGATATTTCCTCTTACATTAAGTAGTATAATCATAAAAGCTCATTGACCAAGTAAACCCGGAATGCAATTATGTCATTCATTTGGAATGGATAACATTTTAAGGTAGCTTACCAATACTTTGCCAGGGTTGTCCCTACTCATGGTGATGATGTTTTTGAAGACAATGACGGTGACTGTCTTTGTGTAAGACACTGCCGTGTTCCTCCCCCTATTCTGATTCTTTACAAGCACCTCAAAAGGCACCAGAGACTTGTCATCTTTGCTGACCAATTTGGAGAGAACGTAAGTACACGTTCCCTGGAAGTCGAACCTCTTGCCATCAAACGTGCGGTAGTGGGGGTCGCCTGAACCTTGGCAAGTGGCATAAGATGTTGGGTAGCAATCTCTCTTACCACTCTGCAGGCCACACATCTCTGACTTCTTGCATGCTGTTGCTTTGCATTCAACCTTGGCTGTTCCTGGATTGCATTCACACTGCTTTGTGCATTTGTCATCTTCCCAGAACTTCATTCCAGACAGGTAGTATCGTCCTTCATAAGAGCAGCCACAGCTCCCCTTGGAGACGCATTTGTCTCCACTGAGGACAAAGCCCTTGTTGCATTGACAAGTCTCCACACAGGGTTCCTTGCACTTTGCTTCGGCATCTAGATCTGAACAAGAGGCAGGGCAAGCTGTGCCACACGCCTCGTAGTAGCTGTTTGACGGACATTCCAGTGCTGCAAATGTGAAATGAGAAATAGATTTAAATAATAGTGAAAATTGCAATCTAAAAATCTGCATGAAATGTCTGGAAAGAGGACAACTCACAGCATCCAGTGATTGTCCTCCACTCAGGGCTAATTTTGACCCCCTCGGCCAAACAGGCATCAGTGTAGCTTTTCATGTTCTCACAGAGGAACTGATAGATGCCTTTATTGATGCAGACGTCATAGACACAGTTGTCCATGAACATGCCTGGGTCCAGGACCTTGTGGCAGCTGGCGAATGGGCCGTCTTTTTTGGCCAAGAGACCACATGACTTCTCTCCCTTGTATTTCTGTTGGAGAGCCGGAGTGCAGCTAGGACATTCCCCTTGGCAGTCATCATGACAGAACAAGTCGCCATCTTCAGTTCTCCAGCTCTGGGCAAACTTCACCACTGTGGGTTCCTTGTTACCTTTGGGGTTAGTGAACTCGTCATTGCGATCCCCGTTGTAGTTCCCACAGAGCCCACCCAGGGTGCGGAAGTAGCTGCTGGGGACAGTGATGTAGAACTTCATGTTCCAGTCGTACATAACCTTCAGGCCAAAGTTTGTCTTCAGAACAGCATAGCTGCCACTATACACCACCGTTAGGTTTCCTCCGGCCAGGGTCACAGGCAGGTAGACATTCTCACCATTCACCTAAGAAAAGATCAATAAGCATATGGAAAAACCACTCAGTTCACCTCCTGGGTTGACCAAATTTACCATGGAACCGACCCCAACTCTGAACATTTCCCTCTGGTCTCTTGTTACTTACCTCAACCTTCCCTTTATGCCTGCTGATCACAACAGTCAGCCCATAGACCGTGACTGAGACTCTCCTTACGAAAGACACCCTCTTGTTCCCTCTGTGGTTGTTCTTGGTCAGGACAGTGAACGGGATGAGGCCAGGATCAGATTTAACAACCGTGGCCATGACATATGAGCAGGTGCCCTGGAAGTCAAATCGCTCCCCATCAAAGGTGAGGTAGTGGGGGTCGCCCACGGCCCTGCAGGTTGCTTTGGAGATGTGGACACAAACTCCCTTTGTACATTCTTCCTTTTCTCTGCATTTGACTTTCTCACATGGGTCTGGTGGTGGAGTGGGTGGTGCAGTGCCTGAGTGAGAACAGAAGCAACATTCAAGATAACTCTAGTTTTCATGCAGTGCATTTGTTGTGTTGTGTTGCAATATATTTTTTTGTGTTGCGTTGCATTGCATTGTTGAAGAGTTGTCCTCTTTAACAGGGGGAGGTATTGAGGTGCAGTTGATAGGCCATTTAAGTGTGTGTCAAATAAACATATTACCTTTGGAACATACTCCTGTTGTTGCGTAGCCGTCTCTTGGAATGCCACCATAAACGTAAACAGCCATGAGGGAGTCGCCTTTGATGGAGAAATGCTGTTGCTGCTCTCCCAATGGAACATTTACCCACATGTACTTAGGGTCTGAGTTGAATGATGTCCATTGGAGAGATTTCACACAATTCTTTTTTTCACAGACTTTAACGGTTTTGATCCCTTCCCCCTCGGAGACAATGACCAATGTGCTCTTGAATTTGCTCAGCGTGTCCACCGACCACTCTTTGGCTAGATCAGACGTTGGGAGGATGTTGGTGAGGAACGGATCATAGGGCTTGTTGTTGCTGAAGTACATCACCATGACCTTCTTATCACTTTTGATGATCAGCGGATAATTGGGTTGGACAGATATCACATACACCTGCCCCTCATTCAGCTCTTTAGCAGTGGATACCTTTCCCTCAAAGATCTTCACTAGAGTGTTGTCCTCTGAGGCCACAATGTTGACAAAGTCTGTTGATTGGGTCATGTGCATGGAAGGAACCAGGTAATTGGTGGAGAGGCTCTGTACTGGTAGCAGTTGTTCGTATACGTGATTGCAGCGGCCTCCATCTGCAATGCACTCGTGTCCCCCCAGGACTGCCACAGGGTGCTTAGCTTTTACCCTGGTCCCAGTGAAAGTGGTGTAGCTTTGGTAGAGGTAGACCTGGTATGGGTCCATGGTAACAATTACCGCCTTTCTTTGCTTCCAGGAATCCACGCCACTGAGATTAATGTTGGAGACAGGGATGATCGTGATCTTGTTGGGCTCTTTGCCGTTGATAATAGACATAAGCTTGTGCATGCGACTTGGACCCTCATCGGGGGTGAAGACCACATAGTCAGTACCCAGCTGGTCAGTCGGGAAGACCACACTGCTGTCTCCGGTCGCGAACTTGTAGTTGAAGGCCACCACCGAGATGTCAGAGTTGGAGGTGACCTGCACTGTTTTGGTGGAAGCTCCTGGACCCCCAATTTCAGCGGTACCAGGTATGCCGATCCATTTGGTGTTCTGTTTCTCTATTTTCACTGAGGTCGAGAAGCCGATTGCATTGACCTGAATTTGAACAATGGCTGGATAATCCTGTGTGGTTATGGCCAGTTTAAGACTCTGACCATGTTGGTAGCTCAGCAAATAGTTAGGCATAAAGGCAGTAATGAACTCCCGCCCCACTGGGCATGATCCACTGACCACTAAACATAAAGGAAGAAAGACAATGTTACAGATGAGCATCTGTATTCTTTTTGCAACCATTTGACTAATGTAATATCAGTTTAATAAGGAAACATATACTATAGCTTAAATACAGTACAATTGTCTTGCTCCGACTGCTCTTGCTGAATTCACTGACTGTCAAGTGTCATTTTAGTAAGGCACAAAATAATTTGTTTTTGCTTGAATGACATGACCTTATACAAATGTTTGTGTACATAACAATACACATGCTGTCGCTTCCCCCTGCATAGCTTTATAACCAGTATTACATGTCTATAATATAGTGTGCCCTGCAGAACAAACAACAAATGTACTATCTAATTAGAGGAGGCTAGAAAGATTTAATTTGCCAAGCTACTGTATGTTTATGTTTCCCCATCATGTTAGAGAATAATAAATGATCAACTTGTTCAATTCTGGTAGTGATTACATGACATGTAATATTGAAAGGTAAACTGTGATTCTTACCTCTGAATAGGCTGACAGCCACACAAAGCAGGAAACTTGGCCCCATGTCTGGAAACTAAAATGCACAGTCAACAAATGACATGGGAAAAATGGAAAATGGATGTAAAAACTAAATTAGTTTTGTTTTAGGTTAGATTATAGAGTAGCTACTGACAGGAGAGAAAACATATATAATTATTTTTATATCCATCAATAAATTACATAAATATTTTGTAAATACAAATGAGCTTGCATTAATACATTGTACATGTATCTACAAAGACAGGAAATAGTTTATTTCAATTCACTTTCATCTTCGTAATAATTTGGTCTTCAACTGATACTATTCACCAATATTTCTAATCAAAAAGACTGATCTGATGTCCATACATTACCTGTTGGTGGGACCATGAAGGATATAACAGACAGGGAGGGATGAGAGGGTGTTTTATATTGTGAAGAGGATGGATTTTTAAAAAACACATCCTTGACCAAATATTGAATTATCGTGCTTATTAAGTCAACATATCGTATGCATGACTGTAATGTATATATTGACAACTGTGTGTCTAAAGTTTCCATCTAACCAAACCTGTCACACCCTGACCATAGTTTGCTTTGTATGTTTCTATGCTTTGTTTGGTCAGGGTGTGATCTGAGTGGGAATTCTATGTTGTGTGTCTAGTTTGTCTGTTTCTGTGTTTGGCCTGATATGGTTCTCAAGGGGGCAGGTGTTAGTCATTGTCTCTGATTGGGAACCATATTTAGGTAGCCTGTTTGGTATTCGGTTTTGTGGGTGATTGTTCCTGTCTTTGTGTTTGTTACACCAGATAGGGCTGTTTTCGGTTTTTCACGTTTCTTGTTTTTGGTTTTTCACGTTTCTTGTTTTTGTATATTGTTCTATTTTCATCTCTATTAAAGATGTATCAAAATAACCATGCTGCGTTTTGGTCCGCCTCTCCTTCAACAGAAGAAAGCCGTGACAAAACCATTTACATAGTATTTTAAAAGAAATTGGAAACAAACATCTGTTTCATAAAATGTTACCTCAATCTACCTCAAAATATATCAAATAAAAAATGTATTTAAGCAGGTTTATCCCGTTTAGATTTCGTAAGAGAGACCTGGTAAATAATATTGCCAAACATTTTTCCTAGACTCATTGAATATGGCCTACTGACCAGAAAGATTTTTTTTTTTTTGCAATAGAATATAACTTTAAAAAGGTCCCACTTTATTATTACGTATTAAAAATGTTAATATAGCAGCATAACTAGTGTGGGTAGTTGTTACATGGTACTGTAAACTATTATACCTCTTACAATGTATGTAAACCATGTAATTATTATATGGTTTTTGGCATCACTATGAAGTGATGTAAATAATCATTTGTTCTTAAGTAACTTGGCCGGTTAAATAAAGGTTAGATAAAAACGTAATAAAAATTGGGACCATATAAAATAAAGTATTTTCAAATTATTAAAAATATCATGGGTGTTTAATTCATTGTTTTATTAAATTATTTAAATTTAACCCACGTGGAGTTCCAGGTCTCCGGTAGCCTCTGGAACTGCCGATCTGCGGCCAACAAGGCAGAGTTCATCTCAGCCTATGCCTCCCTCCAGTCCCTCGACTTCTTGGCACTGACGGAAACATGGATCACCACAGATAACACTGCTACTCCTACTGCTCTCTCTTCGTCTGCCCACGTGTTCTCGCACACCCCGAGAGCTTCTGGTCAGCGGGGTGGTGGCACCGGGATCCTCATCTCTCCCAAGTGGTCATTCTCTCTTTCTCCCCTTACCCATCTGTCTATCGCCTCCTTTGAATTCCATGCTGTCACAGTTACCAGCCCTTTCAAGCTTAACATCCTTATCATTTATCGCCCTCCAGGTCCCCTCGGAGAGTTCATCAATGAGCTTGATGCCTTGATAAGCTCCTTTCCTGAGGACGGCTCACCTCTCACAGTTCTGGGCGACTTTAACCTCCCCACGTCTACCTTTGACTCATTCCTCTCTGCCTCCTTCTTTCCACTCCTCTCCTCTTTTGACCTCACCCTCTCACCTTCCGCCCCTACTCACAAGGCATGCAATACCCTCGACCTCATCTTTAAAAGATGCTGTTCTTCCACTAACCTCATTACAACTCCCCTCCAAGTCTCCGACCACTACTTTGTATCCTTTTCCCTCTCGCTCTCATCTAACACCTCCCACACTGCCCCTACTCGGATGGTATCGCGCCGTCCCAACCTTCGCTCTCTCTCCCCCGCTACTCTCTCCTCTTCCATCCTATCATCTCTTCCCTCTGCTCAAACCTTCTCCAACCTATCTCCTGATTCTGCCTCCTCAACCCTCCTCTCCTCCCTTTCTGCATCCTTTGACTCTCTATGTCCCCTAGGCCGGCTCGGTCCTCCCCTCCCGCTCCGTGGCTCGACGACTCATTGCGAGCTCACAGAACAGGGCTCCGGGCAGCCGAGCGGAAATGGAGGAAAACTCGCCTCCCTGCGGACCTGGCATCCTTTCACTCCCTCCTCTCTACATTTTCCTCCTCTGTCTCTGCTGCTAAAGCCACTTTCTACCACTCTAAATTCCAAGCATCTGCCTCTAACCCTAGGAAGCTCTTTGCCACCTTCTCCTCCCTCCTGAATCCTCCTCCCCCTCCCCCCTCCTCCCTCTCTGCAGATGACTTCGTCAACCATTTTGAAAAGAAGGTCGACGACATCCGATCCTCGTTTGCTAAGTCAAACGACACCGCTGGTTCTGCTCACACTGCCCTACCCTGTGCTCTGACCTCTTTCTCCCCTCTCTCTCAGATGAAATCTCGCGTCTTGTGACGGCCGGCCGCCCAACAACCTGCCCGCTTGACCCTATCCCCTCCTCTCTTCTCCAGACCATTTCCGGAGACCTTCTCCCTTACCTCACCTCGCTCATCAACTCATCCCTGACCGCTGGCTACGTCCCTTCCGTCTTCAAGAGAGCGAGAGTTGCACCCCTTCTGAAAAAACCTACACTCGATCCCTCCGATGTCAACAACTACAGACCAGTATCCCTTCTTTCTTTTCTCTCCAAAACTCTTGAACGTGCCGTCCTTGGCCAGCTCTCCCGCTATCTCTCTCAGAATGACCTTCTTGATCCAAATCAGTCAGGTTTCAAGACTAGTCATTCAACTGAGACTGCTCTTCTCTGTATCATGGAGGCGCTCCGCACTGCTAAAGCTAACTCTCTCTCCTCTGCTCTCATCCTTCTAGACCTATCGGCTGCCTTCGATACTGTGAACCATCAGATCCTCCTCTCCACCCTCTCCGAGTTGGGCATCTCCGGCGCGGCCCACGCTTGGTTGCGTCCTACCTGACAGGTCGCTCCTACCAGGTGGCGTGGCGAGAATCTGTCTCCTCACCACGCGCTCTCACCACTGGTGTCCCCCAGGGCTCTGTTCTAGGCCCTCTCCTATTCTCGCTATACACCAAGTCACTTGGCTCTGTCATAACCTCACATGGTCTCTCCTATCATTGCTATGCAGACGACACACAATTAATCTTCTCCTTGCCCCTTCTGATGACCAGGTGGCGAATCGCATCTCTGCATGTCTGGCAGACATATCAGTGTGGATGACGGATCACCACCTCAAGCTGAACCTCGGCAAGACGGAGCTGCTCTTCCTCCCGGGGAAGGACTGCCCGTTCCATGATATCGCCATCACGGTTGACAACTCCATTGTGTCCTCCTCCCAGAGCGCTAAGAACCTTGGCGTGATCCTGGACAACACCCTGTCGTTCTCAACTAACATCAAGGCGGTGGCCCGTTCCTGTAGGTTCATGCTCTACAACATCCGCAGAGTACGACCCTGCCTCACACAGGAAGCGGCGCAGGTCCTAATCCAGGCACTTGTCATCTCCCGTCTGGATTACTGCAACTCTCTGTTGGCTGGGCTCCCTGCCTGTGCCATTAAACCCCTACAACTCATCCAGAACGCCGCAGCCCGTCTGGTGTTCAACCTTCCGAAGTTCTCTCACGTCACCCCGCTCCTCCGCTCTCTCCACTGGCTTCCAGTTGAAGCTCGCATCCGCTACAAGACCATGGTGCTTGCCTACAGAGCTGTGAGGGGAACGGCACCTCAGTACCTCCAGGCTCTGATCAGGCCCTACACCCAAACAAGGGCACTGCGTTCATCCACCTCTGGCCTGCTCGCCTCCCTACCACTGAGGAAGTACAGTTCCCGCTCAGCCCAGTCAAAACTGTTCGCTGCTCTGGCCCCCAATGGTGGAACAAACTCCCTCACGACGCCAGGACAGCGGAGTCAATCACCACCTTCCGGAGACACCTGAAACCCCACCTCTTTAAGGAATACCTAGGATGGGATAAAGTAATCCTTCTCACCCCCCTTAAAAGATTTAGATGCACTATTGTAAAGTGGCTGTTCCACTGGATGTCATAAGGTGAATGCACCAATTTGTAAGTCGCTCTGGATAAGAGCGTCTGCTAAATGACTTAAATGTAAATGTAAGTGCTCATCACTTCCACATGGTTGTTTTAAGTGTATGTCAATAGGAGACGGGCGAGGAGAGCTTACACAAACCATGGATACCATTACGGAAACATTGTTATTGAAACAGGATATGAGAGCCAGATCATATTTACTGTTAGCTCAATAAACAATAGGGTGACAGAGGTCTGAACAAGAATTGACTATAGAACCTCATGAGGATTGAGTATGTGACGAGAGGTGTGATAATTTATTTGACTTAAATACACATCATGTCATTGGAGTGTTTGTATAGTTTAAGGGGGAGGTGAGTATCTGAAATGCATTACAGAGCTGCTAACATATTTATTCACCTTTAACATTTCTCCTCTTGTAACCAACAACTATTGGTTGATATGCTGGTTGAACAGTTGCTTTTCAAAATGCCTGTGTTGCAGCTACGGTATATCATTAATGTAATGAACTGTCTCACGGAGTGACACCAAGTACCATGTAATAACGTGAAATATTTCTGTAATATGCCCCAGAAGTTGCAGTTACATCCACAACGTCATGTAGCATCAACTTTACAACCAGCCCAACTGGATAGTACTTTTCCCACAGTTGTTGTTACCAGGCCACCTTTGACAGTAACATTGGACAAAATGTACAGTACCAGTCAAAAGTTTGGACACACCAACTCATTCAAAGGTTTTTCTTTATTTGTACTATTTTCTATATTGTAGCATAATAGTGAAGACATCAAAACTACAAAATAACACTTTATGAAATCCTGCCGTAAACAAAAAAGTGTTAAACAAATCTAAATGTATATTTGAGACTCTTCAAAGCAGCCACTCTTCGCCTTCATGACAGCTCTGCATCCCCAAAGAAAACAAAGTAGTCTGGATTACATAGGGCTGCAGAGAGTAGCAAAGTCTACTGCAAGCAGTACTCTATAATACATTACCAATAGGGAGTGGAAATATTTCAGAAGACAGCAACACACACACCTATATTTGTGACATTGAAACAGCCCTGTAAGCGTAGACTTTTATAACTCATTTTTGTTCATGATGTATCAAGTCTCTGTTTCATGAGCCTCATCTTGTCCTGTTGTATAGTCATGTGGGACCAGCTGGTGTTGGTGTGTTTCAGGCGTCTGAAGCACAATATGAGTGGCATTGCTAATGCTGCTAAGAGAACTATCCCTAATAATACCAAAGCCTGTCTGCCCCCGGTTGCAAGAGGCAGCTCACAGCATTCTGTTGAAGAGGAGAAGAGAGAAAGAGACAGGCTTTCAGCTTCACATCCCAAAGACCTGTTCCTCTAGTAGTACTGCCTGGTCAGTGAACCTTTCATTGAGGGCATTGTAAACAGTTACTGTCATGGAAAGTTGCACTCTGCAATGGTGTTATTCTTGCATGAAGTACATCTATACACAATGCTCATATGACTCATTTGCCCTCAAAGTGAAATGTCAAATCCATATTTAGGATGGGTGTTTGACTACAAATTTTGTCTAGAATTCATACATTGCAGAACTTTTGTAAGGGTAACCTCTTGTCAGGTTTTAGCCATTAGTGATTATGAAATGGTTTAATATTTCATCACTAAATCAGTGATCCATGCTTGGTCACATTGCTCTACCCTTAAACCTGTTGGTAGGTCGCACCTTTACCTGGGAGTGGGTGGAGGGTGAGCGAGCGGGTGAAGCTTTGATTGAGATCCTCCAGTCTCATTTCAGCAATGATGGTGAGTGTACTGTTTGGCCTGACCTCCATGGAGCTGTGGACCTCATAGCGCCCCCTGCTGTCCAGACCGATTCGGCAGTGGCTCTAAATGGAGATGTCTCCTCCAATGGAGTCCGTCTACCACACATCAGGCTGGGGGAAAGCCTGGGAGGAGGTGAGGGTGACGATGAAGCTGTCACAGGATGACTGTACAGACAGCTGAGCTGTGGATTCTTGAAGGGGGCCAGGGGTGCAAAGGGCTTTAGGCCGATAGCTTAATACTTTTGTGCAGATTGCTTAATAATTTTATGTCCCTTAATCCCCCAATGACAAAAGATTCCTGAAAAAAACCTGAACAGACAAAAATACACTCTCTAACATCTCACTAAAAGTATTAGCTTTTCCAGGGTGCTAGCCTGTTCATCTGTCACATCACAAGTGTTTTGCCCTGGTCACTCAGCTGCACACCACTCAGTCTAAGTGAGACATTTCCCACAGCGAGCTGGTCTTCAAACAAATGAGTGCGTCTTTTGTAAACAACACTCTGTCCAGCTGATCTCTTCCATGGTAATAGCTGTGGACCACCATTGATTCTCCACGCTGCCAGTTGACAATCAGGTGGTTGAGGTTCATGTTTTTAGACGAAGAGAAAGAGTATCTAAGGGTGATGTCACTGCCCGGAGCTGCCACTCCCATAGGTGGAATAGGAAACTGAACCTCAATAATGACTAAGGAAGGAGACAGACAATACAGCCATAGATTAGGGAGAAACTTAAATTATCTTGTATTTGATCACCAAAGATACTGTGATACTTTTGTGCTTCATAGTGACGGTTGTTGTAAAACCAGCATTCTAAATGATGCTTTACTAAATGTTCGTATACAAATGTACACATGATAAGAAGATGGAATATGATAACTATCTACCTGATAAAAGCAATGAAGTCGGAAGAAGCTGTGAGATGACAATTGTCTTTTCATCCCACATGCTATTAAGTGGACCTGTAAAAAGAAAGCTTATATGTGGAAAAACAGTGGAAATCACATCCATATATTGAAAATACTATATGCCTTGTGTTACAACATGCAAGTCTATACTTGTCTCGGTCAGATGTACCAAGAGTCATGATAACTGATGAAGTAGATCTAGTTCAACTTTATTAGTTATATGTGGGTGAAACGTGTCAAGAGGTTGGTTAACTATAGCCTTTTTCACATTGGCAGTTTGAAGTGACTCAAATCCTATTTTTTTGCATATCCGATTAGAACCTGCACTTTTTTATTCAGTCTGAACTGCCTTAAAGCACATGCAATCAGATATGTCAAGCCACATTTCAAACCAACATCGTAGATTGTTTGAAGTCAGATACAAATCTGATTCCTGACCATTCGACTCTAAATACAACATTGTGATAGCTTCTAGCCTACCTACATCTTCTTTTTTATTTAATCCCCTTTTTCTCCCCAATTTCATGATATCCAATTGCAATCCAATTATGATTTTGTCTCATCGCTGCAACTCCCCAACTGGCTCGGGGAGGCAATGGTCGAGTAATGTGTCCCCCGAAACATGACCAGCCAAACCACGCTTCTTAACACCCGCCTGCTTGATCCAGAAGCCAGCCGCACCAATGTGTTGGAGGAAACAGTGTTCAACTGACGATCGAAGTCAACCTGCAGGTGCCCGGCCCGTCACAAGGAGTCACTAGATCGCGATGAGCCAAGTAAAGCCCCCCCGGCCAAACCCTCCCCGAACCCAGACGACGCCAATATCCAGCAACTTCACACAGCCATTGAAGAGGAGTGGGACAAATCAAATCAAATCAAATCAAATTTATTTATATAGCCCTTCGTACATCAGCTGATATCTCAAAGTGCTGTACAGAAACCCAGCCTAAAACCCCAAACAGCAAACAATGCAGGTGTAAAAGCACAACATTCCACAAGCCACAATAAACAACCTGATCAGCTCTATGCGAAGGAGATGTGTCGCGCTGCATTAGGCAAATGGTGGTCACACCCGATATGACTGGTTTTCTGATCAACGCCCCTACATTTTTTTTGTTGTCTGACCAACAGATGCATATCAATATTCCCAGTCATGTGAAATCCATAGATTAGGTCCTAATGCATTTATTTCAATTAACTGATTTCCTTATATGAACTGTAACTCAGTACAATCTTTGAAATTGTGGCATTCATATTTTTGTTCAGTATAATTTGCATCCCAGATTTATTTTTACTATGTCACGTCTAGTCTATGACACCAGGCTGCATGGTGGCCCAACACCATATTAAGACACTTTATAATGGTGTTTCCATTATTCCGGCAGTTACCTGTATCCAAACTTTGGGTTTTGTAACTTAACTTTATCTTAGAAATATCATCATTGAGTGCAATCAGAGCCCATGTGAGCTGGATTAAAATGGAATAGCATGGTTTACTTAAAGAGATTAAACATATAATTTAAAGATGGATATCTACTAGTGTGGGCATCATCCCGTTATAATGATGTCAGATGAGTTTACCTAAACTGCAGCGCAATATCTGACACACCCTGCATGTTTACACTTGATACAATTATGGAATATTATAGCTATAGCTACGTGAGAAATTCAGTGAAGCCAAACAAAGCTTTGAGATGACTTGTCTTCATCCTACATGCTTTTGAGTAGACCTGTAAAAAGAAAGCTTCAACGTGAAAAACAATGGGAGGAATCACATCCATATTTTCAATTAAATACTTAACTTTTTCAGGACCCTGTCTTTCAAAGATAATTAGAAAAAATCCAAATAACTTCACATATTTTCATTGTAAAGGATTTAAACACTGTTTCCCATGCTTGTTCAATGAACCATAAACAATTTATGAACATGCGCCTGTGGAGCGGTCGTTAAGACACTAACAGCTTACAGATGGTAGGCAATTAAGGTCACAGTTATGAAAACTTAGGACACCAAAGAGGCCTTTATACTGACTCTGAAAATCACCAAAAGAAAGATGCCCAGGGTCCCTGCTCATCTGCGTAAACGTGCCTTAGGCATGCTGCAAGGTGGCACGAGGACTGCAGATGTGGCCAGGGCAATAAATTGCAATGTCCGTACTGCGAGATGCCTAAGACAGCACAACAGGGAGACAGGACAGACAGCTGATCGTCCTCGCTGTGGCAGACCATGTGTAATAACACCTGCACAGGATAGGTACATCCGAACATCACACCAGCGGGACAAATACTGGATGGCAAAAACAACTGCACGAGTTACACCAGGAACGCACAATCCCTCCATCAGTGCTTAGACTGTCCACAATAGGCTGAGAGAGGCTGAACTGAGGGCTTGTAGGCCTGTTGTAAGGCAGGTCCTCACCAGACATCATTGGCAACAACAAACCCACCGTCTGCTGGGACCAGACAGGACTGTCAAAAAGTGCTCTTCAGTGAAGATCCGCAGTTTTGTCTCACCAGGGGTGATGGTCAGATTTGCGTTTATCGTCGAAGGAACGATCGTTACACCGATGCCTGTACTCTGGAGCGGGATCAATTTGGAGGTGGAGGGTCCGTCATGGTCTGGGGCAGTGTGTCACTGCATCATCGAACTGAACTTGTTGTAATTGCAGGCAACCTCAACGCTGTGCGTTAACAGGAAAGACACCCCCCTCCCTCATGTGGTACCCTTCCTGAAGGCTCATCCTGACATGACCCTCCAGCATGACAATGCCACCAGCGATACTGCTCGTTCTGTGCGTGACACCCTGCAAGACAGGATTGTCAGTGTTCTGCCATGGCCAGAAAAGACCCCGTATCTCAATCCCATTGAGCACGTCTGGGACCTTTGGGTGAGGGTGAGGGCTAGGGCCATTCCAAGATGGCATAGCAGTCAGATGTCCTTTGTCCTCGTATTGTCGTGTCCCGTATATAGATATACATATTTACAACTTTCTTGCATACCTTTTTATATATTTTTTTTTTCTTCCATAAATTCAACTTCAAAACCCTCTCCTGCAACCCGCCTCACCAATTTATTTTTACAAAAAGAAAGTATTATTTACCTCAAGAAGCTAACCAGAAGCTAACCAGAAGCTAATCAGAAGCTAGTCAGTAGCTAGCCAGAAGCTAGTTAGCTTCTTTACTGGCTAATCGTTAGTATTCAGCTAACCATGGTTTGTGGTCATCAGGTATCCTTTAGCTCGAAAATCTATCTAGTTTTGTACGGCGCGTCTCGGACCGGAACATACTGGACCTATTTTTCTCTCCATGTCCCCGGATTTCAACCGCAAGCTCTGGACATTTGTACCTGGATCTCGCAGCTAGCTAGCTGCTATCCGTGTGACTATCGGTTTACGTCAATCCCGGAGCAAACATCAATTATTCCGGAGCTAGCCAGCTGAAGAGTTCCATCAGCCACTCCTGGGCTACAATCACCTATCCGGACCCGTATTACTGCCAACGCAGAGCCCCACCGGGCCTTCACAACTGGACTACCGACGTTATCTGCCCGAGGGAGTTATCCAGCTGGCTCCTCCGTCGCGACGTTACCTGAACGCCCATCTGCTAATCGTTAGCTGACTTATCGGCTGCTATCTGAATAGATCTATCAGACAAAAATAATTATTGGGCCTCTATAACTATATCTTTTTTTTGCGGATTGGATTGATCCCCTCTCCCACACGGAACCCCACTAATTATACCGATGGAAACGCACGAGGTGGCTAAAAACAGACCTCCATTCTATGCTAGCTTGCTACCGATGGCCCGGCTAGCTGTCTGAATCGCCGTGACCCCAACCAACCTCACTACTCACTGGACCCTTTTGATCACTCGACTAAGCATGCCTCTCCTTAATGTCAATATGCCTTGTCCATTGCTGTTCTGGTTAGTGTTTATTGGCTTATTTCACTGTAGAGCCTCTAGTCCTGCTCACTATACCTTATCCAACCTATTAGTTCCACCACCCACACATGCAATGCCATCTCCTGGTTTCAATGATGTTTCTAGAGACAATATCTCTCTCATCATCAATCAATACCTAGGTTTACCTCCACTGTATTCACATCCTACCACACCTTTGTCTGTACATTATACCATGAAGCTATTTTATCGCCCCCAGAAACCTCCTTTTACTCTCTGTTCCAGACGTTCTAGACGACCAATTCTCATTGCATTTAGCCGTACCCTTATTCTACTCCTCCTCTTTTCCTCTGGTGATGTAGAGGTGAATCCAGGCCCTGCAGTGCCTAGCTCCACTCCTATTCCCCAGGCGCTCTCTTTTGATGACTTCTGTAACCGTAATAGCCTTGGTTTCATGCATGTTAACATTAGAAGCCTCCTCGCTAAGTTTGTTTTATTCACTGCTTTAGTACACTCTGCCAACCCGGATGTTCTAGCTGTGTCTGAATCCTGGTTTAGGAAGACCATCAAAAATTCTGAAATGTTCATCCCTAACTACAACATTTTCAGACAAGATAGAACTGCCAAAGGGAGCGGTGTTGCAATCTACTGCAAATATAGCCTGCAGAGAGAGTTCTGTCCTACCATCCAGGTCTGTACCCAAACAATTTGAACTTCTACTTTTAAAAATCCACCTCTCTAAAAACAAGTCTCTCACCGTTGCCGCCTGCTATACACCACCCTCTGCCCCCAGCTGTGCTCTGGACACCATATTTGAACTGATTTCCCCCCCATCTATCTTCAGAGCTCCTGCTGATAGGCGACCTAAACTGGAACATGCTTAACACCCCAGCCATCCTACAATCTAAGCTTGATGCCCTCAATCTCACACAAATTATCAATGAACCTACCAGGTACCTCCCCAAAGCCGTAAACACGAGCACCCTCATAGATATCATCCGAACCAACTTAATACACCTCTGCTGTCTTCAACCAAGATCTCAGCGATCACTGCCTCATTGCCTGCATCTGTAATGGGTCAGCGGTCAAACGACCTCGACTCATCACTGTCAAACGTTCCCTGAAACACTTTTAAGCAGGCCTTTCTAATCGACCTGGCTGGGGTATCCTGGAAGGATATTGATCTCATCCCGTCAGTAGGGGATGCCTGTTTTTTTTTAAATGCCTTTCTAACCATCTTAAATAAGCATGCCCCATTCAAGAAAGTTAGAACCAGGAACAGATATAGCCCTTGGTTCTCCCAAGACCTGACTGTCCTTAACCAACACAAAAACATCCTATGGCGTTCTGCATTAGCATCGAACAGCCCCCGTGATATGCAGCTTTTCAGGGAAGCAAGAAACCAATATACACAGGCAGTTAGAAAAGACAAGGCTAGCTTTTTCAAGCAGAAATTTGCTTCCTGCAACACTAACTCAAAAAAGTTCTGGGACACTGTAAAGTCCATGGAGAATAAGAACACCTCCTCCCAGCTGCCCACTGCACTGAAGATAGGAAACACTGTCACTACTGATAAATACACTATAATTGAGAATTTCAATAAGCATTTTTCTACGGCTGGCCATGCTTTCCACCTGGCTATCCCTACCCCGGTCAACAGCACTGCCCCCCCCCCCACAGCAACTCGCCCAAGACTTCCCCATTTCTCCTTCTCCCATATCCAGTCAGCTGATGTTCTGAAAGAGCTGCAAAATTTGGACCCCTACAAATCTGCCGGGCTGACAATCTGGACCATTTCTTTCTAAAATGATCTGCCGAAATTTTTGCCACCCCTATTACTAGCCTGTTCAACCTCTCTTTCGTGTCGTCTGAGATTCCCAAAGATTGTAAAGCAGCTGCGGTCATCCCCCTCGTCAAAGGGGGGGACACTCTTGACCCAAACTGCTACAGACCTATATCTATCTTACCCTGCCTTTCTAAGATCTTCGAAAGCCAAGTCAACAAACAGATTACCGACCATTTTGAATCTCACCATACCCTCTCCGCTATGCAATCTGGTTTCAGAGCTGGTCGTGGGTGCACTTCAGTCACGCTCAAGTTCCTAAACGATATATTAACCGCCATCGATAAGAAACATTACTGTGCAGCCGTATTCATTGATCTGGCCAAGGCTTTCGACTCTGTCAATCACCACATCCTCATCGGCAGACTAGACAGCCTTGGTTTCTCAAATGATTTCCTCGCCTGGTTCACCAACTACTTCTCTGATAGAGTTCAGTGTGTCAAATTGGAGGGTCTGTTGTCCGGACCTCTGGCAGTCTCTATGGGGGTGCCACAGGGTTCAATTATTGGACCGACTCTCTTCTCTGTATACATCAATTATGTCGCTCTTGCTGCTGGTGAGTCTATGATCCATCTCTATGCAGACAACACCATTCTGTATACTTCTGGCCCTTCTTTGGACACTGAGTTAACCTCTAGTGACTTCCCATCCCGGAGCATAATCATCGACTGACACTAATTAGCATAACGCAACGGACATAAATATTCCTAGAAAATATTCCTATTCATGAAAATCACAAGTGAAATATATTGAGACACAGCTTAGCCTTGTCACGGTTTTCTTGAGTTGAAGGAGAGGCAGACTAAAATGCAGTGTGGTTACTTGTATTCATCTTTAATAAAGATGAAAACACGAACAGTATGCAAAAACAATAAACGTGAAAATACCTAAACAGCCTATCTGGTGCAAACAAACACAGAGACAGGAACAATCACCCACAAAACCCAACACCAAACAGGCTACCTAAATATGGTTCCAAATCAGAGACAATGACTAACACCTGCCTCTGATTAAGAACCATATCAGGTCAAACATAGAAATAGACAAACTAGACATGTAACATAGAATGCCCACTCAGATCACACCCTGACCAAACAAAACATAGAAACATACAAAGCAAACTATGGTCAGGGTGTGACAAGCCTTTTGTTAATCACCCTGTCATCTCAGATTTTCTAAATATGTTTTACAGCCAAAGCTAGGCAAGCATTTGTGTAAGTTTATCGATAGCCTAGCATAGCATTTTGTCCAGCTGACAGCAGGTAACTTGGTAAAGGAAATCAGAAAAGCAATCAACTTAAATTGTTTACCTTTGATGAGCTTCGGATGTTTTCACCCACGAGACTCCCAGTTAGATAGCCAATGTTCCTTTTTTCCAAAAATATTATTTTTGTAGGTGAAATAGCTCCGTTTGTTCTTCACGTTTGGGTGAGAAATCGCCCGGAAATTGCAGTCACGAAAACGCAGAAAAATATTCTATTGTATATAGTTATAGGTCATTTCACCAATTCGGCCACTTGGTTAAATTTGGGCAACTTGTGTGGGACACCTGGGTGACTTCATGCTAAATGTAATGTAGCTCACCCATTCTTGAAGTTATCAGTCTGAATCCTTTGCACACCTACAGTTTCCCTCTTGTGTTATCCATCAAAATATCTCCAGCATCCTATCTGACTGTGTGGCTATTCTAGTACATGTGAAAGATGATGCTACAACAATAAAAAAACAGAAAACGTATGCTTTCTTTCTCTTTTCTTCCACCAGATCTACTGTGTTATATTTTCCTACATTCAATGAACATTTCCACAAACTTCAGAATGTTTCCATTCAAATGATACCAAGAATATGCATAACCTTGTCTTTGGGGCTGAGCTACAGGCAGTTAGATTAGGGTATGTCTTCAGGCGGAAATTGTGAACAAGGGATGCAGCCATAAGATGTTAACAACCCTCAAGGCAAGCTTCAATGCAATACAACTCTCCTTCTGTTGCCTCCAATTGCTCTTAAATACAAGTAAAACTAAATGCATGCTCTTCAACCGATCGCTGCCTGCACCTGCCCGCCTCTCCAACATCCCTACTCTGGACGGCTCTGACTTAGAATACGTGGACAACTACAAATACCTAGGTGTCTGGTTAGACTGTAAACTCTCATTCCAGACCCACATCAAACATCTCCAATCCAAAGTTAAATCTAGAATTGGCTTCCTATTTCGCAACAAAGCATCCTTCACTCTTTTTGGATCCAAGATGGCGTAGCAGTCAGACGTCTTGTCGTGTCGTCCCTTGTATAAATCGTATTTTTTTACATTTTTTTTCTTTGCATATCTTTTAAAACATTTGGCTAAACCTCAACATCTAAATACTCTCCTGCAACCCGCCTCACCCAATGTAGTGTGGATCTGCTTTTTTTCCTAAAATATTTATATTTACTTCGGATCTGGAACCCCTCAACTGAAGCTAGCCAGCTAACTACCAGCTATCAGTCAGCAAACCATTGCTAGCGGTCATCAGCTAACCTTTAGCTCGGAAAGCTCTCGCCAGTTCGAACAACGCGACTCTAACCAGAGCATAACGGACCTATTATTTTTATCCCCGGATTCCCACCGCAAACGGAACATTTTCATCTGGATCTTCACAACTAGCTAACTAGCTAACCGCAACCCCGGATGACTACTCCTGGCTAGCGTTTCCATCCACTTAGCTTGAAGCTAGCCCGGCCAGAGCTCCTGTGCTACCACCGAAGCATACTCCTGGGCTACAATATCCGGACCCATGACCGGTCTATCGATGTCACCGCATGAAGAGGCATAAGCAGACTTAACCCCTATCGCGACGTCCCCCAAAGGCTAACTTTCTAGCCCTTCCTCTGCTTGCTTGCTAATTCAGCTTGCTAACTGCTAGCTTGTTTAGCCCCGGTCTGCTAACTGCTAGCTTGTTTAGCCCTGGCCTACTAACTGTTAGCTTGTTAGCACAGGCCTGCTAACTGTCTGAATCGCCGCGTCCCCAGCGAGCCCAACCACTCACTGGACCCATATTTACTTTCAATCTCTTTTCAATTTTTAATTCGATTATACCTTCCGGTAACCTGCCTCACCCAATGTGATACGGAATCGCTGTTATTTTTAATTTTTAGAACACATTCAAGAACCTCCAGAGACTAACCAGCTAACTAGCTACAAGCTATTGAGTCGTTGTTAGCCACTGCTAGCAGCTTTTACCTTCTGCACAGCCAGCCAGCCAGTTTTTTTTGTTTGTTTTTTTAGCCTGGATAATACTCGCCAGTCTAGCTTCGCTGTCCCATCCACCGCTGCCTCCTGGACACTGTGATCACTTGGCTACATAGCTGATGCCTGCTGGACTGTCCATTAATCACGGTACTCCATTCTGTTTGCTTATGTTTTATCTGTCGGCCCCAGCCGCACTCAGGCTCTGTGTGTAGTTAATCCGACCCTCTCTGCCTAGTCAACGCCATTTTACCTGCTGTTGTTGTGCTAGCTGATTAGCTGTTGTTGTCTCACCTACTGTTTTAGTTAGCTCTCCCAATCAACACCTGTGATTACTGTGTGCCTCGCTGTATGTCTCTCTCAAATGTCAATATGCCTTGTACACTGTTGTTCAGGTTAGTTATCATTGTTTTAGTTTACAATGGAGCCCCAAGTTCCACTCTTCATACCCCTGATACCTCCTTTGTCCCACCTCCCACACATGCGGCGACCTCACCCATTACAACCAGCATGTCCAGAGATACAACCTCTCTTATCATCACCCAGTGCCTGGGCTTACCTCCGCTGTACCCGCACACCACCATACCCCTGTCTGCGCATTATGCCCTGAATATATTCTACCATGCCCAGAAATCTGCTCCTTTTATTCTTTGTCCCCAACGCTCGAGGCGACCAGTTTTGATAGCCTTTAGCCGCACCCTCAAACTACTCTTCCTCTGTTCCGCGGGTGATGTGGAGGTAAACCCAGGCCCTGCATGTCCCCAGGCACCCTCATTTGTTGACTTATGTGATCGAAAAAGTCTTGGTTTCATGCATGTCAACATCAGAAGCCTCCTCCCTAAGTTTGTTTTACTCACTGCTTTAGCACACTCTGCTAACCAAATCAAATCAAATCAAATTGTATTTGTCACATACACATGGTTAGCAGATGTTAATGCGAGTGTACCTTATACACATAAGTGTAAAGGGATAAAGAATATGTACATAAAGATATATGAATGAGTGATGGTACAGAGCGGCATAGGCAAGATGCAGTAGATGGTATCGAGTACAGTATATACATATGAGATGAGTATGTAAACAAAGTGGCATAGTTAAAGTGGCTAGTCATACATGTATTACATAAATATGCAGTAGATGATATAGAGTACAGTATATACATATACATATGAGATAAATAATGTAGGGTATGTAAGCATTATATTAGGTAGCATTGTTTAAAGTGGCTAATGATATATTTTACATCAATTCCCATCAATTCCCATTATTAAAGTGTCTGGAGTTGAGTCAGTGTGTTGGCAGCAGCCACTCAATGTTAGTGGTGGCTGTTTAACAGTCTGATGGCCTTGAGATAGAAGCTGTTTTTCAGTCTCTCGGTCCCAGCTTTGATGCACCTGTACTGACCTCGCCTTCTGGACGATAGCAGGGTGAACAGGCAGTGGCTCGGGTGGTTGTTGTCCTTGATGATCTTTATGGCCTTCCTGTGACATCAGGTGGTGTAGGTGTCCTGGAGGGCAGGTAGTTTTCCCCCGGTGATGCGTTGTGCAGACCTCACTACCCTCTGGAGAGCCTTGCGGTTGTGGGCGGTGATACTGCTCTTAAACGCTAGTAAAACCAAATGCATTCTTTTCAACCGTTCGCTAGCATCGCCACCCTGGATGGTTCCGACCTAGAATATGTGGATATCTATAAGTACCTAGGTGTCTGGCTAGACTGTAAACTCTCCTTCCAGACTCATATCAAACATCTCCAATCTTAAAATCAAATCTAGAGTCGGCTTTCTATTCCGCAACAAAGCCTCCTTCACTCACGCCGCCAAACTTACCCTAGTAAAACTGGCTATCCTACCGATCCTCGACTTCGGCGATGTCATTTACAAAATAGCCTCCAATACTCTACTCAACAAATTGGATGCAGGCTATCACAGTGCCTTCCGTTTTGTCACCAAAGCCCCATATACTACCCACCATTGCGACCTGTACGCTCTCATTGGCTGGCCCTCGCTTCATACTCGTCTCCAAACCCACTGGCCCCATGTCATCTACAAGACCCTGCTAGGTAAAGTCCCCCCTTATCTTAGCTCACTGGTCACCATAGCATCACCCACCTGTAGCACGCACTCCAGCAGGTATATCTCTCTGGTCACCCCCAAAACCAATTCTTTCTTTGGCTGCCTCTCCTTCCAGTTCTCTGCTGCCAATGACTGGAACCAACTACAAAAATATCTGAAACTGGAAACACTTATCTCCCTCACTAGCTTTAAGCACCAGCTGTCAGAGCAGCTCACAGATTACTGCATCTGTACATAGCCCATCTATAATTTATCCCAAACAACTACCTCTTTCCCTACTGTATTTATTTTATTTTATTTATTTATTTATTTATTTATTTATTTTGCTCCTTTGCACCCCATTATTTTGTATTTCTACTTTGCCCATTCTTCCACTGCAAATCTACCATTCCAGTGTTTTATTTGCTATATTATATTTACTTTGCCACCATGACCTTTTCTTTGCCTTTACCTCTCTTATCTCAACTCATTTGCTCACATCGTCAATAGACTTGTTTCTACTGTATTATTGACTTGACTTATTGTATGTTTGTTTTACTCCATGTGTAACTCTGTGTTGTTCTATGTGTCAAACTGCTTAGTTTATCTTGGCCAGGTCGCAGTTGTAAATGAGCACTTGTTCCCATCTTGCCTACCTGGTTAAATAAAGGTTAAATAAAATAATATAAATAAATAATTCGCCGCAAGAAATGTTGGGGAACTTGCAGGTGACTTGGTGGAAGAGTGGGGTGACATCTCACAGCAAGAACTGGCAAATCTGGTGCAGTTCATGAGGAGGAGATGCACTGCAGTTCTTAATGCAGCTGGTGGCAACACCAGATACGGACTGTTACTTTTGACACCCCCTGTCACGTTCTGACCTTTATTTCCTTTGTTTTTTCATTATTTAGTATGGTCAGGGCGTGAGTTGGGGTGGGCAGTCTATGTTTGTTTTTCTATGATTTGGGTATTTCTATGTTTCGGCCTAGTATGGTTCTCAATCAGAGGCAGGTGTCATTGGTTGTTTCTGATTGAGAATCATTCTTAGGTAGCCTGGGTTTCACTGTGTGTTTGTGGGTGATTGTTCCTGTCTCTGTGTTTGCACCAGATAGGACTGTTTGGGGTTTTCACGTTTCTTGTTTTTGTATTCAGTTGTTCATGTGTACATTTACGTATTAAAAGAACCATGGACACTTACCACGCCGCATATTGGTCCTCTGATCCTTTTCGCCTCTCCTCTTCGGAAGAAGAGGAGGAAATCCCTTACAACCCCTTTGTTCAGGGACACATTATTTCATTTCTGTTAGTCACATGTCTGTGGATCTTGTTCAGTTTATGTCTCAGTTGTTGAATCTTATTATGTTCATACAAATATTTACACATGTTAAGTTTGCTGAAAATAAACTAATATGACAGTGAGAGGACGTTTCTTTTTTTGCTGAGTTTATATGCTTTGAGTTAAACATGACTACTTGTATCTACTTGTATCAGGCAGACATCAATTTCATGATAACTTCATTTCATTGATAAAGTATTAGTTTGCGTTGTGGGTGAAATTTAATAATGTTACAACGAGATTGGCTAACTAACTACAAGAACAAGAAACCCCACAAAGGTTAAGAATTATCATGCAATTATCATGGTATACAATTTAATGCGTTTCATACGCGCATAGACTACATCATCCAGTACATCTGTTAATGTATACTACTTACGTTTTGTAGACTCTTAAGACTCTTAAGACCTGTGATTAGCTGAATTTTGAGAAAAACAACATTCAGAAAAACAACAACATCAACAAAACCCACTACTAAGGGGACCCAAGTAAATCTTATCTGTATACCCATCTGTCTAATCCTGCCATGGGTTTGTAACACCTCAAACAGCAGGCGTCGTCTGCTAAGTGAGCTAAATTACTGTAGACTCATTAACACTGCACATGAATTGGAGCAAATAACTACTGTGTCTGGCTTGACTTCCTCCACCCACTAAAAGGCCAACAGTATGGCCATCAGCTCTGCCGTATATACAGCCAGATTATCTGTAATACGTTTCCTGACATCCACCCCAAATTCCTGCATATCCGGCTGTACTGGAGAGTAAACATCATTGATCATGATTGAGAACAACAGAGGACTAATCACACCCCCTGTGGTGTTCCGTTATTCACTAGGATAATGAGACTTCCCCACCCTCACCTGGATAGACCTTCCAAACAGGAAATCCTTTATCCAGTTGTACGTTTTTCCTCCTATCCCCATAATGTCAATCTTGATTAACAACCCCTCCTTCCGCATCATATCATACGCCTTCTCCACATCAAAAAAGACAGCAACAACAGTCTCCTTGTTCACCTGAGCCTTCCTGACCTCTACTTCTAAGCAGAGCACTGGTCCATAGTTCCCCTACCTTTCCTGAACCCACTCTGATGTGCCGATACTAGCATTCTGCTCTCCAGGAAGAAATTATACGTTCCATAATCTTACGTACAGTTATATATATATATATTGAAGTCGGAAGTTTACATACAGTTAGGTTGGAGTCCTTAAAACTCGTTTTTCAACCACTCCACAAATTTCTTGTTGTCACTCCCTGACCATAGTAAGCTGTTTATTCTCTATGTTGGTTGGGGCACGATAGTGACTAGGGTGGGTCATCTAGATTTTTTGTATATCTATTTTGGCTTGATATGGTTCCCAATCAGAGACAGCTGTTTATCGTTGTCTCTCATTTGTGTTTGTGGGATCTTGTCTACATGTAGTTGCCTGAGTGCACACCAGTAGCTTCACGTTTTGTTTGTGCTTTATTGTTTCTGTTTTGGTGAGTTTCAGTTTTATTAAAATATATGGAACTCTATTCACGCTGCGCCTTGGCCTAATCATTACGACGAACGTACAGAAGATCCAACCACCAACGGACCAAGCAGCGTGATCAGGAGGACTGGACCTGGGAGGAGATCCGGGATGGAAAAGGATCCTGGACGCAGGCCGGGGAGTATCACTGTCCAAAGGAGGAGATAGAGGCAGCGAGAGCGGAACGGCGACATTACGAGGAGTTATACCAACAAAGAAAGCACGAGAGGCAGCCTCCATCAAAAATGTGGGGGGGCAACACGGGGAGATTCAGCTGGCACACGGGAAGCTGGCACACGGGGGTTCAGACCTGAGCCAACTCCTCGTGCTTACCGTGGGGAGCGTGTGACCAGTCAGGCACGGTGTCTCCAGTGCGCATTCACATCCCGGTGCGCTCTGTTCCAGCTTCCCGCAGTTGCCGTGATAGAGTGGGCATTCAGCCAGGACAGATTGTGCCGGCTCAGCACTCCTGGTCTCCAGTACGTCTCCTCGGTTCAGGATATCCTGCGCCG
This sequence comes from Oncorhynchus keta, assembly GCF_023373465.1. Lineage (NCBI taxonomy): Eukaryota > Metazoa > Chordata > Actinopteri > Salmoniformes > Salmonidae > Oncorhynchus > Oncorhynchus keta. The sequence goes on along the minus strand of NC_068454.1, from coordinate 71,537,617 downwards.
ATTCTACGCACTGTGTCGCCTGTGCGCCTTCACAGCCCAGTGCGTCCTGTGCCAGCTTCCCGCACTTGCCGGGCTGAAGTGAGCATCCAGTCAGGGTTGTGCCAGCTCTGCACTCTAAACCTGAATTTCGCCTCCACAGTCCCGTACGTCCTGTGCCTTGTCCCCGCACTCGCCCTGAGGTGCGTGTCACCAGCTCGGTACCACCAATGCCGGCACCACACATCAGGCATCCAGTGCGCCTCCACAGTCCAGAGCTTCCCCCGACAGTTCCCAGTCCGGAACCTCCAACGACAGTCCACAGTCTGGAACCGCCAACGACGGTCCACAGTCCGGAACCTCCAACGATGGTCTACGGTCCGGAGCCTCCAGCGACGGTCTGCGGTCCGGAGCCTCCAGTGACGGTCTGCTGTCCGGAGCCTCCAGCGACGGTCTGGAACCTCCAGTGACGGTCTGGAACCTCCAGCGACGGTCCGGAACCTCCAGCGACGGTCGGCGGTCCGGAGCCTCCAGTGGCGGTCCAGAGCCAACAGCAGGGGTTCTCAGTCCAGAGCCAACAGCAGGGGTTCTCAGTCCAGAGCCAACAGCAGGGGTTCTCAGTCCAGAGCCAACAGCAGAGCCTCCTGCGACAATATAGGGTCCGGTTCCTCCGGCGACGATCCACGGTCCGGTGCCTCCAGCGATGATCTCCGCACCAGAGCCACCATGGAGGAAGACGTCGGATCTGCGAGCAGAGTGGGTACTTCGTCCTGCACCGGAACTGCTCCCGACAGTAGATGCCCACCCGGACCCTCCCCTATTAAGTCAGGTTAAGCGGTCGCAGTCCGGACCTTTGAAGGGGGGGTACTGTCACGCCCTGACTATAGTAAGCTGTTTATTCTCTGCTGGTTCGGGCGTGATAGTGACTAGGGTGGGTCATCTAGGTTTTTTGTATATCTATGTTGGCCTGATATGGCTCCCAATCAGAGACAGCTGTTTATCATTGTCTCTGATTAGGGATCATATTTAGGTAGCCATTTCCTCATTTTTGTTTGCGTGATCTTGTCTACATGTAGTTGCCTGAGTGCACGCCAGTAGCTTCATGTTTCGTTTGTGCTTTATTGTTTTTGTTTTGGTGAGTTTCAGTTTTATTAAAATATGTGGAACTCTATTCACGCTGCGCCTTGGTCTAATCATTACAACAAACGTGACACTTGTTAATTACCCAAACTATAGTTTTGGCAAGTCGGTTAGGACATCTACTTTGTGCATGACACAAGCCATTTTTCCAGCAATTGTTTACAGACAGATTGTATCACTGTAATTCACTGTATCACAATTCCAGTGGGTCAGACATTTACATACACTAAGTTGATTGTGCCTTTATACATCTTGGAAAATTCCAGAAACTTATGTCATGGCTTTAGAAGCTTCTGATAGGCTAATTGACATCATTTGAGTCAATTGGAGGTGTACCTGTTGATGTATTTCAAGGCCTACCTTCAAACTCAGTGCCTCTTTGCTTGACATCAGGTGAAAATTTTAAAAAATCAGTCAAGAACTCAGAAAAAAAATTGTAGACCTCCACAAGTCTGGTTAATCCTTTGGAGCAATTTCCAAATGCCTCAAGGTACCACGTTCATCTGTACAAACAATAGTATGCAGGTATAAACACCATGGGACCCCGCAGCCATCTTACCGCTCAGGAAGGAGACGCGTTCTGTCTCCTAGAGTGAAACGTGCTTTGGTGCGAAAAGTGCAAATCAATCACAGAACAACAGCAAAGTACCTTGTGAAGCTACTGGAGGAAACAGGTACAAAAGTACAGTATCTATATCCACAGTAAAACAAGTCTTATATCGACATAGCCTGAATGGCAACTCAGCAAGGAAGAAGCCACTGCTCTAAAACCGCCATAAAAAACCCAGACTGCGGTTTGCAACTGCACATCGAAAGAAAGATCATACTTTTTGGAGAAATGTCCTCTGGTCTGATGAAACAAAAATAAAACTGTTTGGCCATAATGGAAAAATGAGACTTGCAAGCCGAAGAACACCATCCCAACCGTGAAGCATGGGGATGGCAGCATCATGTTGTGTGGGTGCTTTGCTGCAGGAGGGACTGGTGCAATGACCCCAAGCATACTTCCAAAGTTGTGGCAAAATGGCGTAAGGACAACAAAGTCAAGGTATTGGAGTGGCCATCACAAGCCCTGACCTCAATCCTATAGAAGATTTGTGGGCAGAACTGAAAAAGCGTGTGTGAGCAAGGAGGCCTACAAACCTGATTCAGTTACACCAGCTCTGTCAGGAGGAATGGGACAAAATTCACCCAACTTATTGTGGGAAGCTTGTGGAAGGTTACTCGAAACATTTGACCCAAGTTAAACAATTTAAAGACATCACTACCAAATACTTATTTAGTGTATGTAAACTTCTGACCCACTGGGAATGTGATGAAAGAAATAAAAGCTGAAATAAAAAATTCTCTACTATTATTCTGACATTTAACATTCTTAAAATAAAGTGGTGATCCTAACTGACCTAAAGCAGGGAATTTTACTAGGATTAAATGTCAGGAATTGTGAAAACTGAGTTTAAACCCATTAGGCTAAGGTGTGAACTTCCGACTTCATCTGTACATATGTTAAAGCTGCTGGCCGATAGCTTGTTGGTCTCATTGGGTTCTTCCCTGGATTCCGGATTGGGTACCTCTACTGCTTCCTTCCTACTCCTCACCAACGCTCCACACTCCTCCGTCCAGCATGGGACTGCTTTCTTACTCCCTGAACTCTTAGGATTAGCAACAGTAGCTGCCCCCCCTAATGCTGTTCTCACCCAGTTATTCAAACTATCCACATCTCCTCTCATATCCACCTGAGCCATTACCTGCGCACTTAGCTCCTGAAACTGATCCCACTTTGCCCTTCCAAACACCCACCTGCCTACTCCATCCTTAGACACTTCCTCCTCCCTCCGGCCTATTGTATATACTATGGGGTAATGTTCACTCCCTACTGTCATCTCTGACCGTTATGGTCCAGAACTCCAGGACAGTCCTAGATCCCTGGTGTACTCGTAGTAGGCGCTCACCTCCTTCTCGGCCCTCCACAGGATGATCGAACTCCAAGCGGAAGAGGAGGGTGAAATGCTCATAGTACTCGACTTCGGGTCCGCCCGTCTCCCAAACTGTGGCACCACAGTTCAGGGCCCGTCTGGTCAGTGCCGAGATGACTGGCAACCCTGTCTCTCCCGGAGATAGCGTCGGCGTAGCGAGCGAGGTACAGGTCGATAACGCGCCGTCAAAGTGCTCTGGGAGGGACAGGGGTATTCCACGAACCGGCTTAGATGGAATGAAGGCAGGTAGTGGTGGTGTGGAGGCTGGTGTCTGGGTTCACAGTCTAGCTCTGAGGGTGATTTGTCAGAGGGTATCCTTTTGAACTGCTATCACCAGGGTTGTATTCTTTATCTAAGTTACAATGCAAATTCCTCCCAGAAAATTTAAAGTTCCTATTGGTAACATTTTCCTGTTGGGTCAACATACGGCTTTATAAAACAAATATACTTAAGGTGGTGATGAAGGAGTAAGTGTGTTGTATTTGCATATCTACCTTCTGTGGGTGGCTCAAGGTTAGTCAAACATGTCTTGTTGCAACAGCTTGTAACAACTATTGGTTTATATGCTGGTTGAACAGTTTCTTTTCAAAATGCCTGCGTTGCAGCAACAGTAAATTGGTAATGAAATGAACTGTCTCACAGAGTGACACCAAGTACCATGTAATAACGTGAAATATTTCTGTAATATGCCCCAGAAGTTGCAGTCACATCCACAACGGCATGTAGCATCAACTTTACAACCAGCCCAACTGTAAGGTGGATAGTACTTTTCCCAGTTGTTGTTACCAGGCCACATTTGACAATGACATTGGACAAAATGTACAGTACCAGTCAAATGTTTGGACACACCAACTCATTCAAAGGTTTTTCTTTATTTGTACTATTTTCTATATTGTAGCATAATAGTGAAGACATCAAAACTACAAAATAACACTTTATGAAATCCTGCCGTAAACAAAAAAGTGTTAAACAAATCTAAATGTATATTTGAGACTCTTCAAAGCAGCCACTCTTCGCATCCCCCCAAAAACTAAGTAAGCAGTACTCTACAATACAAGCAGTACTCTATAATACATTACCAATAGGGAGTGGAAATATTTCAGAAGACAGCAACACACACACCTATATTTGTGACATTGAAACAGTCCTGTAAGCTTAGACTTTTATAACTAATTTTTGTTCATGATGTATCAAGTCTCTGTTTCATGAGCCTCATCTTGTCCTGTTGTATAGTCATGTGGGACCAGCTGGTGTTGGTGTGTTTCAGGCGTCTGAAGCACAATATGAGTGGCATTGCTAATGCTGCTAAGAGAACTATCCCTCATAATACCAAAGCCGGTCTGCCCCCGGTTGCAAGAGGCAGCTCACAGCATTCTGTTGAAGAGGAGAAGAGAGAAAGAGACAGGCTTTCAGCTTCACATCCCAAAGACCTGTTCCTCTAGTAGTACTGCCTGGTCAGTGAACCTTTCATTGAGGGCATTGTAAACAGTTACTGTCATGGAAAGTTGCACTCTGCAATGGTGTTATTCTTGCATGAAGTACATCTATACACAATGCTCATATGACTCATTTGCCCTCAAAGTGAAATGTCAAATCCATATTTAGGATGGGTGTTTGACTACAAATTTTGTCTAGAATTCATACATTGCAGAACTTTTGTAAGGGTAACCTCTTGTCAGGTTTTAGCCATTAGTGATTATGAAATGGTTTAATATTTCATCACTAAATCAGTGATCCATGCTTTGTCACATTGCTCTACCCTTAAACCTGTTGGTAGGTCGCACCTTTACCTGGGAGTGGGTGGAGGGTGAGCGAGCGGGTGAAGCTTTGATTGAGATCCTCCAGTCTCATTTCAGCAATGATGGTGAGTGTACTGTTTGGCCTGTCCTCCATGGAGCTGTGGACCCCATAGCGCCCCCTGCTGTCCAGACCGATTCGGCAGTGGCTCTAATTGGAGATGTCTCCTCCAATGGAGTCCGTCCACCACACGTCAGGCTGGGGGAAAGCCTGGGAGGAGGTGAGGGTGATGATGAAGCTATCACAGGATGACTGTACAGACAGCTGAGCTGTGGATTCTTGAAGGGGGCCAGGGGTAAACAGAAACAACAATACTCATATTCAACTCTTAACAAAGGAGAATTCTGACTGCAAAGGGCTTTAGGCAAGTAGATAACTAAGTTCATTTTGTGCAGATTGCTTAATAATTTTACGTCTATTTATCCCCCATACATGCAAGATTCCTAAAAAATCTGAACGGACAAAAATGCCCTGGTCACTCAGCTGCACACCACTCAGTCTAAGTGAGACATTTCCCACAGCGAGCTGGTCTTCAAACAGATGGGTGCATCCTTTGTAAACAACACTCTGTCCAGCTGATCTCTTCCATGGTAATAGCTGTGGACCACCATTGATTCTCCACGCTGCCAGTTGACAATCAGGTGGTTGAGGTTCAGGTTTTTAGACGAAGAGAAAGAGCATCTAAGGGTGATGTCACTGCCCGGAGCTGCCACTCCCCTAGGTGGAATAGGAAACTGAACCTCAATAATGACTAAGGAAGGAGACAGACAATACAGTCATAGATTAGAGAGAAACTTAAATTATCTTGTATTTGATCACCAAAGATACTGTGATACTTTTGTGCTTCATAGTGACGGTTGTTGTAAAACCAGCATTCTAAATGATGCTTTACTAAATGTTCGTATACAAATGTACACATGATAAGAAGATGGAATATGATAACTATCTACCTGATAAAAGCAATGAAGTCGGAAGAAGCTGTGAGATGACAATTGTCTTTTCATCCCACATGCTATTAAGTGGACCTGTAAAAAGAAAGCTTATATGTGGAAAAACAGTGGAAATCACATCCATATATTGAAAATACTATATGCCTTGTGTTACAACATGCAAGTCTATACTTGTCTCGGTCAGATGTACCAAGAGTCATGATAACTGATGAAGTAGATCTAGTTCAACTTTATTAGTTATATGTGGGTGAAACGTGTCAAGAGGTTGGTTAACTATAGCCTTTTTCACATTGGCAGTTTGAAGTGACTCAAATCCTATTTTTTGCATATCCGATTAGAACCTGCACTTTTTTATTCAGTCTGAACTGCCTTAAAGCACATGCAATCAGATATGTCAAGCCACATTTCAAACCAACATCGTAGATTGTTTGAAGTCAGATACAAATCTGATTCCTGACCATTCGACTCTAAATACAACATTGTGATAGCTTCTAGCCTACCTACATCTTCTTTTTATTTAATCCCTTTTTCTCCCCAATTTCATGATATCCAATTGCAATCCAATTATGATTTTGTCTCATCGCTGCAACTCCCCAACTGGCTCGGGGAGGCAATGGTCGAGTAATGTGTCCCCCGAAACATGACCAGCCAAACCACGCTTCTTAACACCCGCCTGCTTAATCCAGAAGCCAGCCGCACCAATGTGTTGGAGGAAACAGTGTTCAACTGACGATCGAAGTCAACCTGCAGGTGCCCGGCCCGTCACAAGGAGTCACTAGATCGCGATGAGCCAAGTAAAGCCCCCCCGGCCAAACCCTCCCCGAACCCAGACGACGTCAATATCCAGCAACTTCACACAGCCATTGAAGAGGAGTGGGACAACATTCCACAGGCCACAATAAACAACCTGATCAGCTCTATGCGAAGGAGATGTGTCGCGCTGCATTAGGCAAATGGTGGTCACACCAGATATGACTGGTTTTCTGATCAACGCCCCTACATTTTTTCTGTTGTCTGACCAACAGATGCATATCAATATTCCCAGTCATGTGAAATCCATAGATTAGGTCCTAATGCATTTATTTCAATGAACTGATTTCCTTATATGAACTGTAACTCAGTACAATCTTTGAAATTGTGGCATTTATATTTTTGTTCAGTATAATTTGTATCCCAGATTTACTTTTACTATGTCACGTCTAGTCTATGACACCAGGCTGCATGGTGGCCCAACACCATATTAAGACACTTTATAATGGTGTTTCCATTATTTCGGCAGTTACCTGTATCCAAACTTTGGGTTTTGAAACTTAACTTTATCTTAGAAATATCATCATTGAGTGCAATCAGAGCCCATGTGAGCTGGATTAAAATGGAATAGCATGGTTTACTTAAAGAGATTAAACATATAATTTAAAGATGGATATATACTAGTGTGGGCATCATCCCGTTATAATGATGTCAGATGAGTTTACCTAAACTGCAGCGCAATATCTGACACACCCTGCATGTTTACACTTGATACAATTATGGAATATTATAGCTATAGCTACGTGAGAAATTCAGTGAAGCCAAACAAAGCTTTGAGATGACTTGTCTTCATCCTACATGCTTTTGAGTAGACCTGTAAAAAGAAAGCTTCAACGTGAAAAACAATGGGAGGGATCACATCCATATTTTCAATTAAATACTCTACTTTTTCAGGACCCTGTCTTTCAAAGATAATTCGAAAAAATCCAAATAACTTCACAGATCTTCATTGTAAAGGATTTAAACACTGTTTCCCATGCTTGTTCAATGAACCATAAACAATTTATGAACATGCACCTGTGGAGCGGTCGTTAAGAGACTAACAGCTTACAGATGGTAGGCAATTAAGGTCACAGTTATGAAAACTTAGGACACCAAAGAGGCCTTTCTACTGACTCTGAAAATCACCAAAAGAAAGATGCCCAGGGTCCCTGCTCATCTGCGTGAACGTGCCTTAGGCATGCTGCAAGGTGGCACGAGGACTGCAGATGTGACCAGGGCAATAAATTGCAATGTCCGTACTGCGAGATGCCTAAGACAGCACAACAGGGAGACAGGACAGACAGCTGATCGTCCTCGCTGTGGCAGACCATGTGTAATAACACCTGCACAGGATAGGTACATCCGAACATCACACCAGCGGGACAAATACTGGATGGCAAAAACAACTGCACGAGTTACACCAGGAACGCACAATCCCTCCATCAGTGCTTAGACTGTCCACAATAGGCTGAGAGAGGCTGAACTGAGGGCTTGTAGGCCTGTTGTAAGGCAGGTCCTCACCAGACATCATTGGCAACAACAAACCCACCGTCTGCTGGACCAGACAGGACTGTCAAAAAGTGCTCTTCAGTGAAGATCCGCAGTTTTGTCTCACCAGGGGTGATGGTCAGATTTGCGTTTATCGTCGAAGGAACGATCGTTACACCGATGCCTGTACTCTGGAGCGGGATCAATTTGGAGGTGGAGGGTCCGTCATGGTCTGGGGCAGTGTGTCACTGCATCATCGAACTGAACTTGTTGTAATTGCAGGCAACCTCAACGCTGTGCGTTAACAGGAAAGACACCCCCCTCCCTCATGTGGTACCCTTCCTGAAGGCTCATCCTGACATGACCCTCCAGCATGACAATGCCACCAGCGATACTGCTCGTTCTGTGCGTGACACCCTGCAAGACAGGATTGTCAGTGTTCTGCCATGGCCAGAAAAGACCCCGTATCTCAATCCCATTGAGCACGTCTGGGACCTTTGGGTGAGGGTGAGGGCTAGGGCCATTCCAAGATGGCATAGCAGTCAGATGTCCTTTGTCCTCGTATTGTCGTGTCCCGTATATAGATATACATATTTACAACTTTCTTGCATACCTTTTTATATATATTTTTTTTCTTCCATAAATTCAACTTCAAAACCCTCTCCTGCAACCCGCCTCACCAATTTATTTTTACAAAAAGAAAGTATTATTTACCTCAAGAAGCTAACCAGAAGCTAACCAGAAGCCTGCCTGAAGCTAACCAGAAGCTAATCAGAAGCTAGTCAGTAGCTAGCCAGAAGCTAGTTAGCTTCTTTACTGGCTAATCGTTAGTATTCAGCTAACCATGGTTTGTGGTCATCAGGTATCCTTTAGCTCGAAAATCTATCTAGTTTTGTACGGCGCGGCTCGGACCGGAACATACTGGACCTATAATCCGGACCCGTATTACTGCCAACGCAGAGCCCCACCGGGCCTTCACAACTGGACTACCAACGTTATCTGCCCGAGGGAGTTATCCAGCTGGCTCCTCCGTCGCGACGTTACCTGAACGCCCATCTGCTAATCGTTAGCTGACTTATCGGCTGCTATCTGAATAGATCTATCAGACAAAAATAATTATTAGGCCTCTATAACTATATCTTTTTTTTGCGGATTGGATTGATCCCCTCTCCCACACGGAACCCCACTAATTATACCGATGGAAACGCACGAGGTGGCTAAAAACAGACCTCCATTCTAGACGCCATTCTAGACGCCTAGAATAGCTGGACATACAAAGCTCAGAGGGATATACAAAGGAGGGGGTTAGCCAAATGACCAACTGATGTATTATAGACATCAATCACATGACAGGGGAGACACATAAGTCTGTTGATCTTAGACAACCATATGAAGAGAAGGCGACACATGGGCACCAGGACAGCTGGAGACACTAAAACTAGAGGAGACACACAGTCCGCTGATCCGAGATAAAAGACACACATACAAAAGGACACATGGAGTTAATTACAGGGTCAACACACAGGCCATAGGATAGAGGGACGTATATTATCTTTAGGTCAAAGCAAGGGTCTTGTCATCATTATAATCTGACGGACAGCAGATGTGGGCGTTATTGGGCTGAACAAGCAGGATGCACGGATTGGGATGTAAATTAATTTGCATATGGGAGGGACTTATGTGGTATGGTATAACTCAGAGCGCGTGCTCTGAAAAAGGGTGTGTGTTCCGCGGACCACTCCGGCTTGCGATACCTTGTTATTAAAAGCCTATTGATTTTCACAGAGTTCTTGGTTGTGTCATATTTGAACCGATTTTCCACCACACTCTCTGTAATTATTATTACGCGATTAAACTAATTAATCATGTAACTGTAATTAACTAGGATGTCGGGGCACCAAATATTCAGATTACATCTTTCAGATATTTTAATATCTGATCAATTAGCCTTCAAATTAATGAATTATTCTTCACCTCACGTTAGTCTCATTCCAAATGTCGTAAATTGTTGGTTATCTGCACGAACCCAGTCTTCACTATGAGTCATTCATACATCAATTGTCTTAAATTATTTATTTACTAACTAAGTAATTCACAGAAATGCATAAACATACAGTAGATAGTTACAAGGAAATGATAGCCGAGTTTCCCAAGTGGGATAAACTGGTATCGAGGCTTGGTGGACAAAAGGGAAGTGGGGGTCGACTGAGATAAGACCCTATAAAGTTGATAATTATAACAATTGAAATGCTAATCCTTTGTACATGAACGCTCACTCATTCGGGACTAATTGCAATCAATATATATTTTTACGCTCAGTGTGTCGTCAGGATCTCTGTTGAAAAGTTTGTTTCGGTTGGAGAGTTTGCCTGCCCTCTCTCGCTCTCTCTCTCTGCTGTGGTTAGAATGGATAGTTCAGAGTAACATTCATTAATGTCGTTATAGAATAGATGTTTTGGCGGTTGTCGGTCCTCGCATTCACGGGTACATAATTCCTAGCTGCAGTAATTAGTATCAAAGATTTGTTTTTATTCTATCGGTATCGATAGGCTAAGAGATTAACCACGTGGTATGGTTGTCACACCCTGACATTAGAGAACTTTTTGTCTCTATTTTGGTTTGGTCACGGTGTGATTTGGGGTGGGCATTCTATGTTCCGTTTTCTAGGTTTTGTATTTCTTTGTTTTGGCCGGGTATGGTTCTCAATCAGGGCCAGCTGACTATCGTTGTCTCTGATTGGGAACCATACTTAGGTAGCTTTTCCCCACCTATGTTTTGTGGGTAGTCATTTTCTGTTTAGTGTTCTGCACCTGACAGGACTGTTTCGGTTTGCACTTTGTTATTTTTGTTTCAGTGTTCAGTTTAATAAAAGTCTTGAACACTTACCACGCTGCGCTGGTCCAATTCTTCCTCATCAGACGACGACCGTTACAATGGTTAAGAATTCAGCAAGAGAAATGCCTGGTCTGCAACCTTAGCCCTCTCGTGGTTATCGAGGTAAGCTGGTCTCTACTCAAACCTTAACCTCTTGACGCTAGGGTGCACTATTTTTATGTTTGGAAAAATAACGTTCCCAAAGTAAACGGCCTATTTCTCAGGACAAGATGCTAGAATATGCATATAATTGACAGATTAGGATAGAAAACACTCAAGTTTCAAAAACTGTAAAAAAAAACATTGTCTGTGGGTATAACAACTGATATTGCAGGCGAAAGCCTGAGGATAATCCAATCAGGAAGAGCCTCTCATTTTGAATCGTCTGTGTTCCTATGCGTGCAAGTCACCGTTTTTAAAGGGATATAAGCCAGATTCCTTTGTCTCTGGCTTCCCTAAAGTGTCAACAGTCTTTAGACATAGTTTCAGGCTTTTATTATGAAAAATTAGTATGAAGGATCATATTGCGTAAGTGGAGAGGTGGGGGCTCTCAGAGTGAGTTAGTGCAGCAATTGAGTAAACCGGCCATTGTTCCTCCCGCTGTTATGGAAAAAGCTACACACTCGGTTGATATATTATCGAACATATATTTTATTGTCGCTCATGAAGCCTCATAACTGAGACGCCTGTATAAACGGGTTATGGTAAGGTGGCTGTATTTTCTCTCATGAGTTTCACAAAATTGTGCCAAATGGACCAGTACGTAGCTCGTTACCAATCTTTTGTACATTCTCCAGAACATGAATATTGTTTGGTTGTCAAGTTCTGTGAGGTGGAAGAAATTCCTTTGTTCTCTCTATGAAAACTCACTCTCTCTGTACTGTCTGGCCATGAGGAAGAATCTCCTCCAGGAATTTACTCTGACCACAGCAGCCTGAGTATAGGAGAGAGCGAGAGGGGGAGGGTGCAGAGGTAGGGGGATTGTGCTCGCTGTGTCCAAAGAGGGCAACGTCATGACATTTATAATAGGAGCTTAGTAATGGTAAAGAGCTCTCTGCTTAACTTCTCTCCACACCGAACCCGTTAGCGGGATTCAATTCAACAACAGACGGTGATCGCTACATAAATAGTCATATTAAACATTCATCAAAATACAAGTGTCTCATGTTTCGAAAGCCTAGAATCTTGCTAATCCAACTGCGTTGTCAGATTTTAAAAAAGGATCTGAGGACAGAACCCCATAAAAAAAAACTTTCAACCAGCACAGGAGTAACAATGTCACAAATTGCAATAAAATAAATAGTTTACCTTTGACAATCTTCCTCTGTTTGCAATCCCAATGCTCATTGTTACACAATGAATGGTCTTTTGTTTGATAAAATCCATTTTTATAGCCTAACACGAACCGCTTGTGTCGTGAATTCCGTCTCATTCAATTTTCAAAGACACATTCGATGTAAATACACATACTAAACGTGACTTTTCCAGTCATGTTTGGTTTCATTGCAATCAACTGGTTGTTTGTAACACAACCAAACGTGATGGGTCATTTCGCGGAACGTGTTGACTGAAAGAAACCGATTTGAAGACAACAAGTAATGACATCATTGTGCACCAATGATATGACCTCTGTTTCGTTGATTGACTGTATTTTAACCCAATGACCACTGATTGTCTTGAAATCTAGCTTGTTCGATAGCCAATGAGCTGAGATATGCTTAACACCCCGGCAGTCCTACAATCTAAGCTAGATGCCCTCAATCTCACGCAAATCATCAAGGAACCCACCAGGTACAACCCTAACTCTGTAAACAAGGGCACCCTCATAGACGTCATCCTGACCAACTGGCCCTCCAAATATACCTCCGCTGTCTTCAACCAGGATCTCAGCGATCACTGCCTCATCGCCTGTATCCGCCACGGAGCCGCAGTCAAACGACCACCCCTCATCACTGTCAAACGCTCCCTAAAACACTTCTGTGAGCAGGCCTTTCTAATCGACCTGGCCCGTGTATCCTGGAAGGACATTGACCTCATCCCGTCAGTTGAGGATGCCTGGTCATTCTTTAAAAGTAACTTCCTCACCATTTTGGATAAGCATGCTCCGTTCAAAAATGCAGAACCAAGAACAGATACAGCCCTTGGTTCACTCCAGACCTGACTGCCCTCGACCAGCACAAAAACATCCTGTGGCGGACTGCAATAGCATCGAATAGCCCCCGTGATATGCAACTGTTCAGGAAGTCAGGAACCAATACACGCAGTCAGTCAGGAAAGCTAAGGCCAGCTTCTTCAGGCAAAAGTTTGCATCCTGTAGCTCCAACTCCAAAAAGTTCTGGGACACTGTGAAGTCCATGGAGAACAAGAGCACCTCCTCCCAGCTGCCCACTGCACTGAGGCTAGGAAACACGGTCTCCACCGATAAATCCATGATTATCGAAAACTTCAATAAGCACTTCTCAACGGCTGGCCATGCCTTCCGCCTGGCTACTCCAACCTCGGCCAACAGCTCCGCCCCCCGTAGTTCCTCACCCAAGCCTCTCCAGGTTCTCCTTTACCCAAATCCAGATAGCAGATGTTCTGAAAGAGCTGCAAAACCTGGACCCGTACAAATCAGCTGGGCTTGACAATCTGGACCCGCTATTTCTGAAACTATCTGCCGCCATTGTCGCAACCCCTATTACCAGCCTGTTCAACCTCTCTTTCATATCGTCTGAGATCCCCAAGGATTGAAAGCTGCCGCAGTCATCCCCCTCTTCAAAGGAGGAGACACCCTGGACCCAAACTGCTATAGACCTATATCCATCCTGCCCTGCCTATCTAAGGTCTTCGAAAGCCAAGTCAACAAACAGGTCACTGACCATCTCGAATCCCACCGTACCTTCTCCGCTGTGCAATCTGGTTTCCGAGCCGGTCACACTCAAGGTACTAAATTATATCATAACCGCCATCGATAAAAGACAGTACTGTGCAGCCGTCTTCATCGACCTCGCCAAGGCTTTCGACTCTGTCAATCACCAAATTCTTATCGGCAGACTCAACAGCCTCGGTTTTTCGGATGACTGCCTTGCCTGGTTCACCAATTACTTTGCAGACAGAGTTCAGTGTGTCAAATCAGAGGGCATGCTGTCCGGTCCTCTGGCAGTCTCTATGGGGGTGCCACAGGGTTCAATTCTCGGGCCGACTCTTTTCTCTGTATATATCAATGATGTTGCTCTTGCTGCGGGCGATTCCCTGATCCACCTCTACGCAGACGACACCATTCTATATACTTTCGGCCCGTCATTGGACACTGTGCTATCAAACCTCAAACGAGCTTCAATGCCATACAGCACTCCTTCCGTGGCCTCCAACTGCTCTTAAACGCGAGTAAAACCAAATGCATGCTTTTCAACCGATCGCTGCCTGCACCCGCATGCCCGACTAGCATCACCACCCTGGATGGTTCCAACCTTGAATATGTGGACATCTATAAGTACCTAGGTGTCTGGCTAGACTGCAAACTCTCCTTCCAGACTCATCAAACATCTCAATCAAAAATCAAATCCAGAGTCGGCTTTCTATTCCGCAACAAAGCCTCCTTCACTCACGCTGCCAAGCTTACCCTAGTAAAACTGACTATCCTACCGATCCTCGACTTCGTCATGTCATCTACAAAATGGCTTCCAACACTCTACTCAGCAAACTGGATGCAGTCTATCACAGTGCCATCCGTTTTGTCACTAAAGCACCTTATACCACCCACCACTGCGACTTGTATGCTCTAACTACATATTCGAGACCCACTGGCTCCAGGTCATTTACAAGTCCATGCTAGGTAAAGCTCCGCCTTATCTCAGTTCACTGGTCACGATGGCAACACCCATCCGTAGCACGCGCTCCAGCAGGTGTATCTCACTGATCATCCCTAAAGCCAACACCTCATTTGGCCGCCTTTCGTTCCAGTACTCTGCTGCCTGTGACTGGAACGAATTACAAAAATCGCTGAAGTTGGAGACTTTTATCTCCCTCACCAACTTCAAACATCAGCTATCCGAGCAGCTAACCGATCGCTGCAGCTGTACATAGTCTATAGGTAAATAGCTCACCCTTTTTCACCTACCTCATTCCCATACTTTTTTTATACTGTTTTTATTTATTTACTTTTCTACATGCCCATCTGATCATTTATCACTCCAGTGTTAATCTGCAAAATTGAATTATTCGCCTACCTCCTCATGCCTTTTGCACACATTGTATATAGACTGCCCATTTTTTTCTACTGTGTTATTGACTTGCTAATTGTTTACTCCATGTGTAACTCTGTGTTGTCTGTTCACACTGCTATGCTTTATCTTGGCCAGGTCGCAGTTGCAAATGAGAACTTGTTCTCAACTAGCCTACCTGGTTAAATAAAGGTGAAATAAAAATAAAAAAAAAATAAAAAATAAAAATAAAAAAAAAATAAAAAAGGTAAACGGCAATATGTAATGGTTATGTGTTTGGAAGACCAACCCATGTAGTAAACTCCGGCATAAAGAGGGTCATTCGCCATTGAAGATTCATACTGGAAGGAGCAGCGCATGTTACGCACAGCACTATTTTGGTAATGCGCATCTTCAGCTGTTTATACAGTGCCTTGCGAAAGTATTCGGCCCCCTTGAACTTTGCGACCTTTTGCCACATTTCAGGCTTCAAACATAAAGATATAAAACGTAATTTTTTTTGTGAAGAATCAACATCAAGTGGGACACAATCATGAAGTGGAACGACATTTATTGGATATTTCAAACTTTTTTAACAAATCAAAAACTGAAAAATTGGGCGTGCAAAATTATTCAGCCCCCTTAAGTTAATACTTTGTAGCGCCACCTTTTGCTGCGATTACAACTGTAAGTCGCTTGGGGTATATCTCTATCAATTTTGCACATCGAGAGACTGAAATTTTTTCCCATTCCTCCTTGCAAAACAGCTCGAGCTCAGTGAGGTTGGATGGAGAGCATTTGTGAACAGCAGTTTTCAGTTCTTTCCACAGATTCTCGATTGGATTCAGGTCTGGACTTTGACTTGGCCATTCTAACACCTGGATATGTTTATTTTTGAACCATTCCATTGTAGATGTTGCTTTATGTTTTGGATCATTGTCTTGTTGGAAGACAAATCTACGTCCCAGGTTCAAGTCTTTTGCAGACTCATCAGGTTTTCTTCCAGAATGGTCCTGTATTTGGCTCCATCCATCTTCCCATCAATTTTAACCATCTTCCCTGTCCCTGCTGAAGAAAAGCAGGCCCAAACCATGATGCTGCCACCACCATGTTTGACAGTGGGGATGGTGTGTTCAGGGTGATGAGCTGTGTTGCTTTTACGCCAAACATAACGTTTTGCATTGTTGCCAAAAAGTTCAATTTTGGTTTCATCTGACCAGAGAACCTTCTTCCACATGTTTGGTGTGTATACCAGGTGGCTTGTGGCAAACTTTAAACTACACTTTTTATGGATATCTTTAAGAAATGGCTTTCTTCTTGCCACTCTTCCATAAAGGCCAGATTTGTGCAATATACGACTGATTGTTGTCCTATGGACAGAGTCTCCCACCTCAGCTGTAGATCTCTGCAGTTCATCCAGAGTGATCATGGGCCTCTTGGCTGCATCAGCCTTCTCCTTGTATGAGCTGAAAGTTTAGAGGGACGACCAGGTCTTGGTAGATTTGCAGTGGTCTGATACTCCTTCCATTTCAATATTATCGCTTGCACAGTGCTCCTTGGGATGTTTAAAGCTTGGGAAATCTTTTTGTATCCAAATCCGGCTTTAAACTTCTTCACAAACTTCTTCTATCTCGGACCTGCCTGGTGTGTTCCTTGTTCTTCATGATGCTCTCTGCGCTTTTAATGGACCTCTGAGACAATCACAGTGCAGGTGCATTTATACGGAGACTTGATTACACACAGGTGGATTGTATTTATCATCATTAGTCATTTAGGTCAACAATGGATCATTCAGAGATCCTCACTGAACTTCTGGAGAGAGTTTGCTGCACTGAAAGTAAAGGGGCTGAATAATTTTGCACGCCCAAAATTTTTCAGTTTTTGATTTGTTAAAAAAGTTTGAAATATCCAATAAATGTCGTTCCACTTCATGATTGTGTCCCACTTGTTGTTGATTCTTCACAAAAAAATACAGTTTTATATCTTTATGTTTGAAGCCTGAAATGTGGCAAAAGGTCGCAAAGTTCAAGGGGGGCGAATACTTTCGCAAGGCACTGTACATATTGTGGATTAGAGGGAGCATGGCAGAGATGCGTGTCTGCGGCTCCACCTCACCCCACCCCCATATGCAATAGCCTATTTGAGGCTGTTGAGGGGAGGGCAGGCCCACAATGGCCAAAGTGAAATGGAGACAGTAGATACAGCTGGTCTGCTGTAATATAATAAAGACAGTAGATCTAGCTGGTCTGTCATAATATACAGTGTGGCAAAAAAGTATTTAGTCAGCCACCAATTGTGCAAGTTCTCTTAATTAAAAAGATGAGGGGCCTGTGATTTTCATCATAGGTACACTTCAACTATGACAGACAAAATGAGAAAAAAAATACAGAAAATCACATTGTAGGATTTTTAATGAATTTATTTGCAAATTATGGTGGAAAATAAGTATTTGGTCAAAAACAAAAGTTTATCTCAATATTGTGTTATATACCCTTTGTTGGCAATGACAGCGGTAAAACGTTTTCTGTAAGTCTTCACAAGGTTTTCACACACTGTTGCTGGTATTTTGGCCCATTCCTCCATGCAGATCTCCTCTAGAGCAGTGATGTTTTGGTGCTGTTGCTGGGCAACACAGACTTTCAACTCCCTCCAAAGATTTTCTATGGGGTTGAGATCTGGAGACTGGCTAGGCCACTCCAGGACCATGAAATGCTTCTTACGAAGCCACTCCTTCGTTGCCCGGGCAGTGTGTTTGGGATCATTGTCATGCTGAAAGACCCAGCCACATTTCATCTTCAATGCCCTTGCTAATGGAAGGAGGTTTTCACTCAAAATCTCACGATACATGGCCCCATTCTTTCCTTTACACGGATCAGTCGTCCTGGTCCCTTTGCAGAAAAACAGTCACAAAGCATGATGTTTCCACCCCCATGCTTCACAGTAGGTACGGTGTTCTTTGGATACAACTCAGCATTCCTTGTCCTCCAAACACGACGAGTTGCGTTTTTACCAAAAAGTTATATTTTGGTTTCATCTGACCATATGACATTCTCTTGAATTCTCTTGAATACAGTTTTGACATAAATCTGCTCTTATGAGACTTACCCAGGAAGACACACAGCTGCAATCACTGCCAAAGGTGTTTCTGCCATGTATTGACATGTATTGAGGTGGGTGAATACTTATCTAATCAAGGTATATTAGAGTTTTATTTGTCATTAATTCAATTCAAGGGGCTTTTGTGGCATGGGAAACATATGTTAACATTGCCAAAGCAAGTGAAGTAGATAATATACAAAAGTGAAATAAACATGGAACGAATCTTTTAAAAAGTTATCTCTCGACCTGAGGACCTCCCTGCCCCCACCTTCTCCTGGATCTTACACAGGTGTCTTCCCTTTCCCTCCCTGTTCCATTTGTTTTTGACTACTGTTCTTATTAGTCCCTTGGCTTCTGCTTTTCTTATTGGCATTTCCATGTCAACATTAGGATGTTTGAGAACATCCACCTCCTCATTCCCTTCAACTCCCACATGAGCTGACACCCAGAGGAACCTCACAAATACCCCCCATGTGTTTCAATCTAAACAGGCACTGCAGAATCTCATACAATACATCTTGTCTGCTCTGTGACATGAATTAATTTAAGCTCATCAGTGCTGCACAGAAGTCAGAAAAGATGACTACCCTGTCTGGCCTCACCTCTTCCCCCGCCTGTCTGTCAAATCAAATCAAAGTGTATTTGTCACGTGCACTGAATACAACTGTGAAATGCTTACTTACAGGCCCTAACCAACAGTGCAATCTTTAAGTTTTAAAAAATAGGTATTAGGTGAACAATAGATAAGTAAAGAAATAAAAAAAACAACAGTAAATAGACAGTGAAAAATAACAGTAGCATATTGCTGTGTCCTCACATCCTCCACCCACTCTGCAGCCAAGAGTATGGCCAGAAACTCCATTGTGTATACACTATTTACCAAGATAGTTTTTATCTATATTTTCCATGGCTGTCTATTTACCACCACAAACCGATGCTGGCACTAAGATGGCACTCAACGATCTGTAATGCTCATCCAGGAAAATGCTCATCCAGAGGCGGCACTCCTAGTGGCTGGGGACTTGGATGCAGGGAAATTTAAATCCATTTTACATCATTTCTACCAGCATATTCAATGTGCAACCAGAGGGGAAAAAATCTAGACCACCTTTACTCCACACACAGAGACACGTACAAGGATCTCTCTTGCCCTCCATTTGGAAAATCTGACCATAACTCTATCCTCTTTTCCTGCTTACAACCAAAAACTAAAGCAGGAAGTACCAGTGATTCACTCAATAAGGAAGTGGTCAGAGGACACAGGTGCTAAGCTATAGGACTGTTTTGCCAGCACAGCCTTGAATAAGTTCTGGGATTCTTCCGATGGCATTGAGGAGTACATCACATCAGTCACTGGTTTCATCAATAAGTGCATCAATGACGTCGTCCCCACAGTGACTGTACATACATACCCAAACCAGAAGCCATGGATTACAGGTAACATCCACACTGAACTAAAGGGTAGAGCTACGACAAACCATTAAACAGGCAAAGCATCAAAACAGGACTAAGATTGAATTGTACTGCTCGTAGGATGTGGCAGGGCTTGCAAACTATTACGGACTACAAAGGGAAGCACAGCCGCCTGCTGCCCAGTGACACGAGCTTACCAGACAAACTAAATAACTTCTATGCTCACTTTGAGGCAAGCAACACTAAAGCATACATGAGAGCACCAGCTGTTCTGGATGACTATGTGATCACACTCTCTGTAGCCAATGTAATTAAGACCTTTAAACAGGTTGCAGGGCCAGACGGATTACCAGGATGTGTACTCCGAGCATGCGCTGACCAACTGGCAAGTGTCTTCACTGACATTTTCAACCTGTTCCTGACCAAATCCATAATGCCAACATGTTTCAAGCAGCCCACCATAGTCCCTGTGCCCAAGAACACCAAGGTAACCTGCCTAAATTACTACCGACCCGTAGCACTCAAGTCTGTAGCCATGAAGTGCTTTGAAAGGCTGGTCATGGCTCACATCAACACCATTATCCCAGAAATTCTAGACCCACACCAATTTGCATTCCGCCCCAACAGATCCACAGATGATGCAATCTCTATTGCACTCCACACTGCCCTTTCCCACCTGGACAAAAGGAACACCTACGTGAGAATGCTATTCATTGACATCTAGAATTGGCTTCCTATTTCGCAACAAAGCATCCTTCACTCATGCTGCCAAACATACCCTTGTAAAACTGACCATCCTACCAATCCTCGACTTTGGCGATGTCATTTACAAAATAGCCTCCAATACCCTACTCAACAAATTGGATGCAGCCTATCACAGTGCAATCCGTTTTGTCACCAAAGCCCCATATACTACCCAACATTGCGACCTGTACGCTCTGGTTGGCTGGCCCTCGCTTCATACTCGTTGCCAAACCCACTGGCTCCATGTCATCTACAAGACCCTGCTAGGTAATGTCACCCCTTATCTCAGCTCACTGGTCACCATAGCATCTCCCACCTGTAGCACACGCTCCAGCAGGTATATCTCTCTTGTCACCCCCAAAACCAATTCTTTCTTTGGCCGCCTCTCCTTCCAGTTCTCTGCTGCCAATGACTGGAACGAACTACAAAAATCTCTGAAACTGGAAACACTTATCTCCCTCACTAGCTTTAAGCACCAACTGTCAGAGCAGCTCACAGATTACTGCACCTGTACATAGCCCACCTATAATTTAGCCCAAACAACTACCTCTTTCCCTACTGTATTTAATTAATTAATTTATTTTGCTCCTTTGCACCCCATTATTTTTATTTCTACCTTCCACATTCTTCCATTGCAAATCTACCATTCCAGTGTTTTACTTACTATATTGTATTTACTTTGCCACCATGGCCTTTTTTTGCCTCCCTTATCTCACCTCATTTGCTCACATCGTATGTAGACTTGTTTATACTGTATTATTGACTGTATGTTTGTTTTACTCCATGTGTAACCCTGTGTCGTTGTATGTGTTGAACTGCTTTGCTTTATCTTGGCCAGGTCGCAATTGTAAATGAGAACTTGTTCTCAACTTGCCTACCTGGTTAAATAAAGGTGAAATTAAACATTTTAAAAATAAAAACAACAGCTCAGCATTCAACACCATATTGCCATCAAACTCATCACTAACCTAAGGACCCTGGGACTAAATTCCTCCCTCTGCAACTGGATCCTGAACTTCCTGACATGCCGCCCCAAGGTCGTAACGGTATGTAACATCACACCTGCCACACTGATCCTCAACACAGGGGTCCAAGCTCAGTCCCTCCTGTACTCTCTGTTCACCCATGACTGCATGGCCAAGCACGACTCCAACACCATCATTAAGTTTGCCAACGACACAACAGTGGCCTGATCACTGACAACGATGAGACGGCCTATATGGAGGAGGTCAAAGACCTAGTAGTGTGGTGCCAGGATAACAGCCCCTCCCTCAACGTGGTCAAGACAAAGGAGATGATTGTGGACTACAGAAAAAGGAGGACCGAGCACGCCCCCATTCTCATCGACTGGGCTGTAGTGTAGCAGGTTGAGAGCTTCATGTTGGTGTTCACATCCCCAACAAACTATCATGCTCCAAAGACAGTTGTGAAGAGGGCACGACACCGCTTATTCCCCCACAGGAGTCTGAAAATATTTGGCATGGGTTCCCAGATCCTCAAAAATACTACAGCGGCACCATCTAGGTCCTACAGAGGGTAGTGCGTATGGCCCAGTACATCACTGGGTCCAAGCTTCCTGCCATCTAGGACCTCTATACCAGGCGGTGTCAGAGGAAGGCCCAAACAATTGTCAAGGACTCCAGCCACCCTAGTCATAGACTGTTCTCTCTGCTACCGCACGGCAAATTGTTATATTTCTATATTTTTTTTCTTCTTAAAACTGCATTGTTAGTTAATAAGGGCTTGTAAGTAAGCATTTCACTGTCAGGTCTACACCTGTTGTATTCGTCGCCTGTGACAAATAGAATTTGATTTGATTTTGATTGATTTGAGATAAATTATCCTTTTTGTCACTGCAACCTTAAACACTAAAAGAAGCACCTATCCTCCCTGTTTTAGGGTCTTTAGAGCCATCAGCGAATACAGTATATTCAAGAAAGCATAGTACTGTGTTCTAAAGTGTTCACTTACAATATTTACTGGATCTACTCCTTACTTACCAACCTTTACCCTCTCAAGCAACCCTAGGTCTAGCATTGGCTGAGGGATCAACCAAGGTGGGATAGCAGGAAGCACCACAGAGGGGCTGAACTCCTTCTCAAACAATCCCATCTCTCTCACCATAACAACACCTACCTTTCCACCCAAAATTGTATTCAGCGCTATATATTGCATTTTCAACGCCATTCTATCCAGCCCCAACTCCATTCCTGACAGACAATGCATCACATTCAATATTTTATTTCCTTTGACAACTACTCTGTTAATATGCTCCATCCACGTCATTGAGGTGTCAAACCAGACCCCCAGGAACCTAAATGCCCATACAGCTTCAGGCATATTTCCTCCCCAAACTTCCTTCTATAAAGTCTTCATTGTGCTTTCTCAATGGTGAACTTGAAGACCCACCTGAGGCACCACTGATCAACTTGTCATATCGCTTCTTGAACTCTTCCGGCTATATTGGGAATATTTCTCCCTCTCTTCCACAGTGCCCCATCATCGGTAAACAAAGACCTCCCATTGTCACGACTTCTACTGAAGTCGGTCCCTCTCCTTGTTCAGGCGGTGTTCGGCGGTCGACGTCACCGACCTTCTAGCCATCACTGATCAATTTTTCATTTTCCATTGGTTTTGTCTTGTCTTCCTTCACACCTGGTTCCAATCCCATCAATTACATCTTGTGTGTTTCCCCTCATGTCCTTGTCGGAGATTTTTTGTTTGTATGTGATGTGCTATTTAGTGTTGGTGTGCAACGGGTTTTGTACCCACTTTGTTATTTTGTACATTTGGTTGTTTTGGAGATTGGTCAGCATTTATTAAACAACTCCATTTATACCAAGTTCGTTCTCCTGCGCCTGACTTCCCTGCCACCAACACGCACCCCTTACAGAATCTCCGACCACCTATGGAGTCATCAGAAGAAGGTACCCTGGTCATGGAGGTGGAGGAACGCGTCCAGGAGCCTGCGGTAATGATTTACCATCTGGGTGCCACCATGGATCACGTTGTCCAGACAATGGACCGCTGGGAGAGACAGGGAGTTCTTCCAATGCCACCACCAGCACAACCGGGGTCTATCCTGAGCGCTCCTTTCCCGCCTGAACCCAGTGGGATCCGTCTCTCCATGCCACAGGAGTATGACGAGAGTGCTGCCAACTGCCAGGGTTTCCTCCTCTAACTAAACCTCTATCTGGCCACGGTCCAACCAGCTCCATCGGACCGTAAGAGGGTGTCCACCCTCGTCTCGTGCCTCACCGGGAAACTCCTGGAGTGGGCAAACGCTATGTGGAGCGAGGAAGAAGCGGCGTTGGACCATTTGAGGAGGAAAAAATGGCAGTTTTCGACCACCCGCCCGAGGGCAGAGCAGCGGGCGAGCTCCTCTACCACGCATTCTGCGCGGGGACGTCCGTCGGGAGCTGGCCTGCAGAGACACCACCCTCACTTCCGACCAACTGGTGGACCTGTCCATCCGGGTGGACAACCTGCTGGCTACTCGCGGACGTCCAGATCGGGGTCTGGTGGTTCCATCCTCCCACACCCCCCCTCCAATACCCATGGAGCTGGGAGGGACGGTGCGCAGGGAGACCGGAGGGGGTTTCTGCTCGTGCACCATCTGTGGCCGCAGAGGTCACACTGCTTGTCGGTGCCGGGTTGGTTCTTCTGGGTATCGAGGCATCAGACAGGGCACTCTGGCGTCACCCCAGGTGAGCTGGCACCATTCTCACCCAGAGTCCTCTGTTGCACATATGTTTGTGTCTGTCACTTTTCCTGAGTTTTCCCTGCATTCCCAGAATAAGGAGTTCGTAGATTCAGGCGAGGCTGGGAATTTTATTGATAGAGCGTTAGGTCACAGTTTAGGGACCCCCATTGTTCCCGTGGATGTGCCCTTCCCCGTTCATGCCTTAGATAGTCAACCATTAGGGTCAGGTTTAATTAGGGAGGTCACCGCTCCTTTGGGCATGGTGACGCAGGGGAGTCAAAATTTGTATTTTCCTTATTGACTCTCCTGCTTTTCCCATGTTGCTGGGCCTACCCTGGTTAGCTTGTCATAACCCCGCTGTTTCTTGGCCACAGAGGACTCTCACAGGGTGGTCGCGAGAGTGCTCAGGTAGGTGTTTAGGGATTTCCGTTGATGCTACAACGGTGGAGAGTCCAGACCAGGTCTCCACCGTGCGCATTCCCCCTGAATATGCCGATTTGGCTCTCTCCTTCCCTAAAAAGAAGGCGGCTCAATTACCACCTCATCGACGGGGCAATTGTGTGATAGATCTCCTGGTAGACGCTGCACTTCCAAGGAGTCACGTGTATCCCCTCTCACAGGCAGAGACGGAGGCTATGGAAACATATGTCTCCGAATCCCTGCCTTAGGGGTACATTCGGTTCTCCACTTCACCAGTCCCCTCAATATTATTTTTTGTGAAGAAGAAAGAGGGAGGTCTGTGTCCATGTATTGACTACTGGGGTCTAAATCAGATCACGGTGAGATATAGTTACCCACTACAGCTCATAGCCACAGCGATGGAGTCAATGCACGGGGCGCGCTTCTTCACCAAACTAGATCTCAGGAGCGCTAACAACCTGGTGCGTATCCGAGAGGGAGACGAGTGGAAGACGGCTTTCAGTACCACCTCTGGGCACTATGAGTACCTCGTCATGCCGTACGGGTTGATGAATGCGACATCAGCCTTCCAAGCCTTTGTAGACGAGATTTTCAGGGACCTGCATGGGCAGGGTATATTGATGACATTTTGATATACTCCGCTATACTCGCCGAGCATGTGTCCCTGGTGCGCAAAGTGCTTGGTCGCCTGTTGGAGCAAGACCAACAGTCTATCTCCTTCCTAGGGTATCGCATTTCCACGTCAGGTGTAGAGATGGAGAGTGACCGCATTGCAGGAGTGCGTAATTGGCCGACTCCCACCACGGTTAAGGAGGTGCAGCGATTGTTAGGGTTTGCCAACTACTACCGAAGGTTTATCCGGGGTTTTGGTCAAGGTAGCGGCTCCCATTACTTCAATGCTGAAGGGGGGCCCGGTGCACTTGCAGTGGACAGCTGAGGCGGACTGTGCTTTCAGTCACCTGAGGGCTCCGTTTACCTCGGCTCCCGTGCTGGCCCATCCGGATCCCTCTTTGGCGTTCATAGTGGAGGTGGACGCGTCCGAGGCTGGGATAGGAGCGGTGCTCTCTCAGCGCTCGGGTACGCCACTGAAGCTTCGCCCTTGTGTCTTCTCGAAGAAGACGCTCAGCCCGGCGGAGCGAAACTATGATGTGGGGGACCGGGAGTTGTTGGCTGTCGTCAGGGCCCTGAAGGCGTGGAGACATTGGCTTGAGGGGGCTAGACACCTATTTCTCATCTGGACTGACCACCGCAATCTGGAGTACATCCGGGCGGCGAGGAGACTGAACCTT
Source organism: Oncorhynchus keta (assembly GCF_023373465.1). Taxonomy (NCBI): domain Eukaryota; kingdom Metazoa; phylum Chordata; class Actinopteri; order Salmoniformes; family Salmonidae; genus Oncorhynchus; species Oncorhynchus keta. Next base: position 71,511,772 of record NC_068454.1, on the reverse strand, counting down.
TGCCACGCAAGGTGGGCCATGTTTTTCACCCGTTTTGTTTTACCCTTTCTTACAGAACAGGCTCCCAGAGCATCAAATCAAATCAAATTTTATTTGTCACATACACATGGTTAGCAGATGTTAATGCGAGTGTAGCGAAATGCTTGTACTTCTAGTTCCGACAATGCAGTAATAACCAACAAGTAATCTAACTAACAATTCCAAAACTACTGTCTTATACACACAAGTGTAAGGGGATAAAGAATATATACATAAAGATATATGAATGAGTGATGGTACAGAGCGGCATAGGCAAGATACAGTAGATGGTATCGAGTACAGTATATACATATGAGATGAGTATGTAAACAAAGTGGCATAGTTAAAGTGGCTAGTGATACATGTATTACATAAAGATGCAGTAGATGATATAGAGTACAGTATATACGTATACATATGAGATGAATAATGTAGGGTATGTAAGCATTATATTAGGTAGCATTGTTTAAAGTGGCTAGTGATATATTTTACATCATTTCCCATCAATTCCCATTATTAAAGTGGCTGGAGTTGAGTCAGTGTGTTGGCAGCAGCCACTCAATGTTAGTGGTGGCTGTTTAACAGTCTGATGGCCTTGAGATAGAAGCTGTTTTTCAGTCTCTCGGTCCCAGCTTTGATGCACCTGTACTGACCTCGCCTTCTGTGGGAACAGTAGACTGTTAGGGCAGAAGCATTGTCCCGGCTGTATGACACAGAGGAGCGGCCAATGGATCCCACTCACATACTCCCCTCCTCTTGTTTGGTGGTGCCGGTAGTGTGGAAGCTGGACAAATGCAGAGCCCGGTCCCCCTCAGTGTCCAGCTGGGCATCTGTATGTTCCGTCTGCTGTCCGCGACCGGCTGATCTGTTGGGCCCATACGTCACCCTCCTCTGGTCATCCTGGGGTCAGTCAGACGGTGAGCTGTCTTAGTGGAAAGTACTGGTGGCCCACTTTAGCTAAGGACATGAGGGTTTATGCTTCCTCCGGCTCGGTGTGCACCCAGTGCAAGGCTCCTAGACACCTGTCCAGAGGTAAGTTACAACCCTTACCCATTCCACAACCGCCGTGGTCACACCTGTCAGTGAATTTCCTAACTGATCTTCCACCTTCACAGGGAAACACCACGATCCTGGTCGTTGTGGATCGTTTTTCTAAGTCATGCGTCTCCTCCCTTTGCCCGGTCTCCCTACAAACTGTGGAGGCCCTGTTTACACACGTCTTCTGGCACTACGGGGTGCCTGGGGATATAGTGTTTGATCAGGGTCCCCAGTTTACGTCTAGGGTCTGGAAGGCGTTCATGGAACGTTTGGGGGTCTCGGTCAGCCTGACCTCTGGTTTTCACCCCGAGAGTAACGGGCAGGTGGAGAGAGTTAACCAGGATGTGGGTAGGTTCCTGAGGTCTTATTGCCAGGACCGGCCGGGGGAGTGGGCGGCGTGGGCGGCAAAGAACTCGCTCCGCCACTCCTCCACTAACCTTTCTCCCTTCCAGTGTGTATTGGGGTATCACCCGGTTCTGGCTCCTTGGCATCAGAGTCAGACCGAGGCTCCTGCGGTGACGACTTCAGTCCCTTGTGGACTGGGAGGGGTATGGTCTGGAGGAGAGATGCTGTGTTCTGGTGGAGGACGTGTTGGATCCTTCCATGCTGCAAGATTTCCACTGTCTCCATCCGGATCGTCCTGTGCCTCGCCCTCCGGGTCGTCCCCGAGGTCGGTGCCGACAAGCTGCTGGAGCCGCGTGTCGGGGGGGGGGGGTGGGGTACTGTCACGACTTCCGCCAAAGTCGGTCCCTCTCCTTGTTCTTGTGTATTTAACCCTCTGTTTCCCCTCATGTCCTTGTCGGACATTGTTTTGTTTGTATGTGATGTGCTATTTAGTGTTGGTGTGCGACGGGTTTTGTACCCACTTTGTTATTTTGTACATTTTGGTTGTTTTGGACTTTGTTCAGCATTTATTAAACGTTTATGCCAAGTTCGTTCTCCTGCGCCTGACTTCCCTGCCACCAACACGCAACCCTCACACCCACTATTTGGTCTAACCTTGGAGAATACATTGTCTATAATAATGGAGAACAAAAAAGGCCTATTGACACTTCCCTGGGGGATACCATTATCCCCCTCATACCTTTCTGACATAGAGCTCCCCACCCTCACTTGTATTGATTGTCCAAAAAGAAAGGCCTTTATCCAGTTAACTTTTCCTCCAAGCCCCATGATTTCCAGTTTGATAAGCAGACCTTCCTTCCACATCATATCATAATCCTTCCGTATGTCCGACTCTAAGGACAGTACAGGATCCGTTGTTCCCCTGCCTTTTCTGAACCAACTTTGGTCTGGTGACAATAGGCCTCTACTCTCCGGGAAGTAAGTGAGCCTTTCTGTTATTGTCCTTTCCATACATTTACAGACAAGAGATGTTAACACTATCAGCCTATAGCTTGATGGATTAGTAGGGTCTTTCCCTGGTGTCCGTATCGGCACCACCACAGCCTGGTCCATTCCTGACACACCTTATTGTAAGGGAACAATATTTTCCCCAATTACAGTGTCACTGTGATGAGCCATCATGATGTAACACATATCATCCTTCCCAGGAGATGTTAGACCAGCTTTAACTATCGCTCTCTTCATCTCAGCCAATGTAAAAGGGGCAGGCAATGCGCCTCCTCCACCACCTCTCTGATCCAGGACACCCAGATGTTCTCTTCTGACCCTCTCTCTCTCACACACACAAACTGTCCCTTCTCTGCCAAATGATTTGATCTGTGCACCTTCACAAATGCCTGGGCTAAAATCTCTGCCTTCTCCATGTTTCTCAATGCAACAGTTTTCCCCACTTGTCAGCACAGGGAGATTCCAATATCGTCTGTCCCCTCTCCCCACTTTTAATCATCCCCAATACCTCTCCCACTGGGGTAGTCCTGCCTATGTTTCATCAGAACCGGTGCCAATACTCCCTCTTTCCTGTCCTAATGGTCCTCCTTACTACTGCTTGTGCTTGCTATATCAGGTGCTAGTAGTTATTGGACCTTTTCAATATCTTGAAAGAACCATTCCTACTCTTTGCAGCTTCTCTGCACTCTTCAGTCCACCAGGAACTGCCTTTCTCCTTCTCCCCCTGTACCTGTGGGTATCACCTGCCTTGAGGCCTCTACTATTGCTCGTCTTACTACATCATTCACTGTTGCTATATCTGCACGGAGATCAACCCCCGACAGCCCGTGTTCACTCAACTCCTGAAACCGACCACACTCCACTTTTTGTGAAATATCCATCTCCTCAATCAATTTCCTGTTGTATCTCCCACCCTCATTCCTACAGTACATTAATGATAGGGTAGTGATCAATAGTCCCTGTAGATTCCTCCCATTTCTCCCAACTACATCTGCCTGCCATTGAACTTGAGATCAGAGTAAGATCCAGAGCTGATTCAATTCCAGTTACTGGGTCAATCCTGGTTCCCCAGCCATCATTAAGGCACATAAGCCCTTTCTCATCCAGGAGTTCCTCAAACACTTGTCCATTTACATCAGTCCGAAATCCCCTCATCACATCACCCATCTCATATCTTGACCTTCTACACTCCCAATGGCCATCAACTCTTACGTGGGTTGTAAAAGTTCACTATTAACAGATTCCCCTCTCCCGACCACACTTCTACCACTACATACTCCTGCTCAACTCTTTCTCCCGGAAGCCTATATGGGATCCCCCACTTTATAAAAGGTAGCACACCCTGCCCCTCCCGCTGCCACCCCATCTCTATGGACTGCAATTTAACAAAAATATAGGGTTGTTTTAATCCCTGTCTACGGGAGACATATCACATATGGTTTATCTGGTAAATCCTCAAGAAACTGTTTGAAATCTTGCCCATTGGCTATCAAACTTCTCACATTCGATTGGAGGATAACACCATTATAAAACTAACCAAGACATGATTCCTAGGCGGACTGATTCTCAATCTCATTGAGGTCATCCTGTACATTTTCCCATGTCAGTCCTGTGATCACAAGATATTTCACAGCCTCATCCACTATTATCTGTATCTCAGTCTTAGATGGCCCTTTTCTGTGCAATTGATAGCTGCCGTTACACATGTAACAACCTTTTGCATATCCCCCATTCTGCTCGCTACATCACACCCAAACTGCTCTATCCTGGAGGTGCAACGCCCTATCATGTCACTTTATGTTAGTGTTTCCTTTATTTTGGCAGTTACCTATTGCCGGGCTGGTCAAACAGGCTGTTGACATTTACCAATGCACAATTTATTTTGGGGGGTGTAATGCAATCACGTCCAATTGTTCTTATAGACAAGACAGTTCAATGGAAATGCACCGTGAACATGCAATTATCGCATCTACTAGCCCTGCAAACTTTCTAAATGTCGACAAACATCACTGGATAAATTTATGGAAATCTAGTTTATAAGGTCATTTTGATGTAGTGAAGTACTTTTTCAAAGTAACTAGTTAAATAAAACTAACTTTTTCTTAAAGACTTGCTCTGGTACTTCGGCGACTAAGAAAGTATTTTTTTAAACCTGCCGCTTTGGGCTGGATGTGTCAATGTAGGTACATGCATAATCTATGAGCAGATTTACTGTCTAATTTCACCAAATCGCTAGTTTGAAAGCGACTGACGCCAGATGAGGCGCATGACAGGTGTGCGCAATAATCAGCAGCCTGGTGACCGAAAGCGCAGGAGAGGGAGCATGTGACAGGACCCCCTCTCCAATGCATGGTTCCAGCCGTAGGACGGCGACCAAAGGGACGGTCCCGAGGACCAGGAGCGGACAGGTCACTTCTGCTGAGGCTGTCGAACCGGCTGAGGCGCAGGAGCCTGGCGACCTAGAGCGCCGGAAAGGGAGCATACGTGACAGTACCCCTCCCTGGCATGTGGCTCCAGCCGCAGGACGCTGACCAAGGGGACGATCCCGGGGATCAGGAGTGGACCGGTTGTCTCCGCTGAGGCGCGGACACCAGACGAACCGGCTGAGGCGTGACAGCCTGAAGAGGTGTAGGAGCCCAACGAGCCAGCTGATACGTGAGAGTCCGACGAACCAACTGAGGCTTCAGAGTCCAACGAGCCGGCTGAGGACTCCCCGGTAGATCCGGTACTGACACCCGGACCCAACATCACTTCCAACACCAAAAAACACTCCCTGGTGCTTCCCTTAGGTGAGGCGTTATTCTCTAACGTGTGCGCTGGGAAGCAAATTCAGGGAGTGAATAATTGAATAAATTAACGAAACATAATAAAACCATGAACAACACACAAACCAGAAACAATAACACCGGTGGAAGGAACCAAAGGGATTTACATAAATAGGGCAAGTAATTAAGGAGGTGATGAAGTTCAGGTATGTGTTATTAGGTGCTGATGCGTGTTACGAAGGTGACAGGTGTGCGCAATAATAATCAGCAGCCTGGTGACCTAGAGGCTGGAGAGGGAGCACACATGACAGTCCTGGGGATAATAATCACAAAATCATCAAGCGTTGATTATTTGAACCAGCTCTGTAGTGCTACGGCAAAAAAACAAAACCTGGGAAATATTGGTGTAGCTTAACTTCTTCCAGTGAGAAGTAATTGGTAGCCTGTTCAACTATAGAGTAGCTGTTGGAGGCTATGTTGGACTATCGTTCTGCTTTTTAGATGGGTACTGTACATCATGCTGCTACAGTGGAAAATAAATCCAGGCATCCCTACATGAATTGGAATTCTCCCCTGTGCAGTCTAAGCACATGAGAATGAGAAATCCCCTGGCTTTGATCAATGTTGCCCCCTGCATCCCCACTGGAACACCAAAACAAATCTATTTGCTCTGGGTATAATGAAATAAAACCATAGTTTCATGTCATTATTTGACCAAGAGGACTCTACTAAAATAAGAAATGTGACAGGAGAAAATTACACTCTCCCTGTGCTGCTGGTATACTGCCAACATGCCAGTTCTTTTAGCAAAAAGACATCACAATTGGGGTTTCATCTCCTTTTATTACAAAATAACAAATTCTGGAAAGTATGATACACTGACTGGAACACACATTTAACAACTTTCATTAGACACTATAGCTGCCATAATTTCAATCAATATAATAATAAATAATAATAATATATACATGTAATTTATAAAGCCGAGTAAGACATCTGCAGATGTAAAAGGTGATTTATATAGTAACCTGGGCTAAATCCCTGAGCAAGTAGCAGTAAGCAAAAACTCGCTACATGGAAGAAACCTTAAGAGGAAGTAGATTAGGAATAGAGGTACATATGACCATCTAGTGGTGTGGTATGCAACTCCCATTGTCTATCTTTAGTGAGTGTGTCAACTGTATTGTTTGACAATACAGTGTGTCAACTCTATCATGTTGAACTTTGTGTATAAAGTTGTATAGTGCAATTCAGATTTTACCAAATGACTTCCCATGAAAATGGACTTTAGTAAACAAGGCTGTCCTCCCTTTATGTATTCTCTGTAAACAAGCAATGATAATTGCTCTGGCATGATGCCTGTTGAGTGACCATGGACTGAAGGTCATTCTATTCTTGTGTTTTCTCATCCTTTTTGGTCTCCTGCTCAGACCTCTTCCAGGACAACAGGAGCACTAATCCCAGCAGCATAAGCAGCAGGGGATACATAAAAAATCTGCTCCTCTTCTCAGCAGGCATCACACAGCACACTGCGAGAAGAAAGGAACACTCAACCTCAGTCACTGGAATAAGCAACATTCCCCTCTATATCTGACGAGGGTTTTATCATGAACTATAACAAAGTATTGTGAAAACCACTTACAAATATATTCAGAGAGACACATACTGTTTGAAGCCCATGGTCAAAGGCCATTGTGCAAGTATGGTATCATCATTCATCACATCCCAATGGACGAGGTAAAAACTACACCAGAATAATGATAATAAGAACACATGTACTGTATGATCAATAATCCAAAATACCCAATTCCAAAAGAACTGTAAACACATGTTAAAAGTATCTGAAAACAACATTGAGTCAAGGAACAAACTCTGGAACCCTGATATTTTACCTGGTGGTGGGTGGAGTGTGAGAGACTTGGTGAAACTCTGGTCCAGAACCCTCAGTCTCAGCTCGGCTGTAACAGTCAGAGTGCTGTTCAACCACAGTGTCACCTCACTCTTCAGCTCATAGTGCCCCCTGCTGTCCAATTCCATAGTGGTGTTACTGTCCATCACCCCTTTCCACACTAACTCTGGCTGGGGAAACCCCTGAGAGGCATGGAGGGTGACAATGAAGCCATCACAAGTGGCTTGGGCGGATATCCTGGGTTCATCATAAGGGGCTGGTTTGAAAAATTATAAATCATTTTGTAAGGGCAGTTATCATAATTTAATCTATACAAAAAAGCACCAATGGAATTTACCTGCCACTAGAAGTTGTAGCTTTTCCAGGGTGCCTCCCTGTTCATCTGTCACGTCACAGGTGTATTGGCCCTGGTCACTCGGCTGCACACCACTCAGTCTAAGTGAGGCATTTCCCACAGTGAGCTGGTCTTCAAACAGATGAGTACGTCCCTTGTAAACACCACTCTGTCTTTCCAGCTGATCTCTCCCATGGTAATAGCTGTGAACCACCTCTGATTCTCCACGCTGCCAGTTGATGACCAGTTGGATGAGGTTCAGATTTTTAGACGAAGGGAAAGAGCAGTTAAGGGTGAAGTCACTGCCCGGAGCTGCCACTTCTCTGGGTTGTAGACTTGTTGTAGTTACCACTGATGATATCACTGATATATGGAATAGGTGGAAAGAGAGGTTTGAGAGAGGGAGAGTGGTATTGGTAATGTAATGCGCTGTTTGGAGGATTCAGAGCTGAAGGTCAACTATAATGAAAGTTAAGACTAGCTATCTAGCCGAGTTGAGCGGCGACTAGTGTGGGCAGACTGGAGTGCCGACGACACATAAAATTGTTTTTTTTAATTAAAAAACAACTGATTTCAGTACCCAAAGAATAGCCCACAATTACAGACAAATGTTGTGTGTAATTGCGGCATGTTTTTGGGGTCCTGAAATCATTCTTTTGATAAAAATGTAATTTGATGTGACATCGAGCTCCAGTCTTCCCACACTAGTCTCAGCTCAACTCCATCGTAAATCGTGGAGTTGAGTTTAATCGACTAAATTAAGACCAACTCTACAAAATGGGTCTTATTCTCTAGAAGCAACCACCATCTCAATAATTTCGGTGAAAGACAAGAATTCATAGACAAAAGCCAGGCATTAGCCTACTAATTAACTGTTCCTTACCTACAATTCTCGCTCTTATTAATAGAGCTGGGACGATCAACTGTAGGCCTACTTATGTTACTTTTCTGAGTCAATTCAGAAGGCAATATGTCTGTTTTTTTAAGAAACACAATTTATTTCAATCTCCAGAGACTAAGTTTGGGAATCCCCAGTCTATAGGCCTACTTGGTGAGTGGCAGTGACTCCTGCTATTATTAAAGTACTTGCCCAGGAGGCAGTCGGCTGCTGTCCTGAGCCACTAAACTCCCTAGCACTTTGCACATTACATAACATGCAAATTGGTAAAACCGTGAGCTCTTGTTGTACATACAATAGCATAGGCCTAGCGTTGGAAAGTTGTTGTAGGACTGATAGATCAATTATCCTACATGCATAGCAACAACATATTGTGAATTAGCAGTCTAGCTAAGTTTGAGGTTCCACTTCCTCAGGTGGTGAATAATATATAGCCTATAGTATATATGCACAAAAATGTCAGCCAATTCTATGAAGAGCAAAACATGTATCTGATTCATCTGGATCCTATTTTGGCAGGTTGAACATCAAAATATCATGCATTCCCTGGATATTTTAGATGAAACATATTACTTTATAAATACTAGACTACCATCTGAGTTGATTTAGCCTACTGTACTTGGCACTGGGGGAAAAAATGTCTAGAGCCTTGCCGCTAATAATGTAATGTAAAGTAACTGTCTATTAAAAAATGATTTCATCATTGTAGGCCATTTATTGTTATTGAACAAATTAGTTACATTTATCACAAAATTACTTTTTGCGCAGCCATTCTTATTACAGTAATATTTGCAGAAAATCAATCATTGTTACAATATTGTATCCCTACTTCTTTGCTGTGTAACCAAGAAAGGACAGAATGGTTTAAATTACACAATTCATGATATCGGTTGTCCTGGGCTTGTTTATGCATGTATTATTTGTTTTCATCAAACAGTGTTGAATATGTAGTAAATAAATAACAGACTTGAGTACTGCACACTAACGCACTAATCACTGTACACGTGATCGTCCATGAGGGATGCCATTTACCAACACATAAAAATACGTTGTTTTTACTTACTGGTAATAAACAGTACTGAGACCACATGCAGCCTGAAAAACAAATATATACAGAGAGAAACATACTGTTTGAAACTGGCTTCTAATAATCCATGTACTGACTTTATTCTTTATTTTCTTTCAACTTTGTGGTGAAGGAATGACATGTTAGCTCATACCCCATGTGCCGAGAAGGAAGCATAAAGGAAGTACTGCAGTGGGTGAGTTCGTTTTACTCCGGGTGGGCGGGTTTCTCACATTTTAAACCATTCCATTGGCCCTTAGGTGAAACCTCAAGAGAGAGGAACTGAACCATAAACCTATGTACCGTGAACAACCAGTGGTGTAAAGTACTTAAGTAAAACATACTTTAAAGTACGACTTAAGTAGTATTTGACAACTTTTACTTTACTACATTCCTAAATAAAATGGTGTACTTTTTACTCCATACATTTTCCCTGACACCCAAAAGTACTCGTTACATTTTGAATGCTTAGCAGGTAAATTGTTTAATTCACACACTCTGTTATGGGTGTAAGATGGCACAGTGGTAAATGTTCATTACTGCAACTCTGTGTTTTACCGGGGTGCTTGAGATACCCGGATATGTGGTCATGTACTGTCGCTCTGGATAAGAGCGTCTGCTAAATGACTTAAATGTAAATGTAATGTACTGAACAAGACTGGTTACTCGCATCAATGCCTCTGTCTCGTCATTTAACATTCAAACATGGTATCAGAGTCGGATAACTAACCATGCTTTCCGCAAATTAGAATCACCTGCTCTGGTTTACAAACAAATGCTTATTTGTGTAACATTTCGCCCGGAATTGGCCTTAGTTAGAGTGAGTTTGGTAGTTAGCTTCAGTGTTGTTAGCACCGGTTAGACATGGCAGCGAACATTCCCCCTCCAGCCGTTATGAAGCTCAGCGGGGATTGGAGCACGAACTGGGATACGTTTAGAAGTGAATGGGAGGACTATGCGCTAGCAACGGGACTTCTGGAAAAGGAAGATGATGTAGTGGCTACCACTTTGAGGACTATAATGGGAACTGAATGCCGACACGTATACAAACACAACCTGAACCTAACAGCAGCTCAGCAAGGTAACGCTATAGCTATTCTTGATGCTCTTGAACATTACTTTACGCCAGCAAAGAACGTCATCTACGAGCGTTATGTTTTCGGTCGTTGCAAACAGGAGGACGGGGAGTCAATTGACAGCTTTGTCACTAGGTTAAGGGAAAAGTCAGCTATACGATTGTGCTTGGCATAACTGATGAGGGCATTCGCAGACTTTTGCTGAGAGAACGTGACCTGACGCTAGCCTTGGCAGTGGAGACATGCCGTGCAGCAGAGCTTACTGATATACGGATAAGGTCCATGGAGCTAGAAAGGCAACATACGGACAATGTCAATGCTACATTCAGGCAGCCAGTAAAGAAATTACCCTTTGCCACAGCTAATGCTAATAGTACAGCCAACTCTGCAGTAGACAACCCCAATACATGCCGATATTGTGGCATTTCTCATGGACGAGGAAAATAACACTGCCCAGCCTATGGAAAGATATGCAAATCCTGTGGTACAGCGAATCACTTCGCAAGGGTCTGCACGAAAAGCAAGAGAAAGGAGGGTAAAGTGCACTCCATGGAAACAAACACAGATGAACAGATAAAGGGAATGACAGCACAGAGGATGTACATGCTAGCGAGTGCATAGGGGCAGTAAGGGCAATAGGACAAAAGTGGTTTGTCACTCTGCTACTTAATAATAAACCACAGCAATGCCAGCTAGATTCAGGGGCCACATGCAACGTTATGAGCCTTAAAGACAAAAGGAGGCTCGCGCCCAGAGACAAACTCACACAGAGTAGTACCAAGCTGAAACTGTATTCAGGCCAGTTCATGACCTCTTTAGACCTGTTTGTGACAGAGTGTTTTACGTGGCCAGCAATACACCCCTGAGTTTGAAATAGTTGAGGCTAGTCAACAGACATTACTGTCAGGTTCTACATGCGAACGCCTTGGACTTATTAACTTCACCATCCCAGCTGATCTTAACATTATAGACAAAGTCCAGGCTGGGCCCCTGAGCAAGGAGACACTCCTAAGCAAGCACCATGATATCTTCAATGCACCGGTCGAGTCAGTTCCTGGGGAAGTCCACTTTGAGTTGGACGCAGCAATCCAGCCTGTCCAGTGTGCACCCCGCAATGTACCAGTGGCCATGAAAGCAGCTACGAAGGCTCAGCTTGACAAATACAAAGCAGATGGCCACATCATATCCGTCACCGAGCCTACGGACTGGATAAGTAATATGGTTATCGTCAAGAAACCAGACAAGCTACGGATATGCATTGATCCTAAACACCTCAACCGGGCTCTGCGACATTCACATTACATTATGCCCACATTGGAGGATGTTCTTTACAAGCTCCCAAAGGCCAGAGTCTTCACGCTCGTGGATGCCAGAGATGCCTTCCTGCAGTGCAAGCTCGACGAGCCCAGCAGCTACATGACCACCTTTTGGACACCCTGGGGCCGGAAGAGGTGGTTGAAGCTTCCGTTTGGTGTCTCTGTGGCTCTAGAGGTGTATCAGCGGAAACAGCATGAGCTGTTGATGGGACTCAGTGGCGTGGAACCCATAGCAGATGACATCCTAGTAGTGGGCTGTGGGGTAGTGGGCTGTGGGGACAGTGATGAGGAGGCAGAATGTGACCATGACGCCAAGCTGCTGGCCCTGATGGGCAGATGCAGACAGGTCAAGCTAAGGCTAAGCATAAAAAAGCTTCAGTTTAAAGTGCCAGAGGTCCGCTTTCATGGGCACATCTTGTCCTCCACCGGATTGAAGGCGGATCCTGAAAAAGTGAAGGCTGTCTTGGAAATGTCCCACCCATCTGACGTGAAGGGAGTGCAGCGCTTCGTCGGATTCGTCACCTACCTGGCCAAATTCCTACCTACTCTCTGAAGTGTGTGAGCCACTGAGGAGGCTCATGGACAAGGACACCATCTGGCATTGGCTCCCAAAACATGACGCAGCAGTGAGGGAAATAAAACAACTGGTCACCCAGACACCTGTACTGCGATACTACAATGTGTCAAAACCTGTCACGATTCAGAGTGACTCAAGCCAGTATGGACTTGGCTGTTGCCTCATGCAGGAGGGCCAGCCTGTGGAATTCGCCTCTAGGGCACTCACCCCAACAGAGCAGAACTATGACCAGATAGAGAAGGAGTGCCTCAGCATTGTTTGCATGCCAACGCTTCCACCACTACCTGTACGGGCGTGACAATATTACCGCAGAGACAGATCACAAGCCCCTTATTACTATATTCAGCAAGCCTCTCCTTAATGCCCCAAAACGACTGCAGAGCATGCTACTGGCCCTACAAAACTACAACCTCAAGGTGGTGTATAAGCCAGGACCAGAGATGTATGTGAGTTGACACGCTCAGCAGGGCTACTGCATCAGGCACTCACACACGCTCCATGCATGAACAACATGCAGTGTGCAGCTTACAAACAGAACAAGTGGATGTTGAACACAACCAGGCTGATGACCTTAATGTTACGGACCAGCGCCTTATACAAATCAGACAGCACACAGACAGGGACGGGCAACTCCAGGCATTGAGGTCTGTGATTCTGATGGGCTGGCCCGACTGCAGGGAAGAAACTGCTTTAGCCGTCAGAATATTGGCCAGTCAAAGAGGAGCTCAGTGTTCAAAACGGAGTAATATTCAAGAGTCAGAGAGTCGTTATTCCCCAGTCTCTGCGCCCTGAGATGTTGGCACGCGTGCACTCAAGTCACATAGGAGGTGAGGCCTGTTACAGACAAGCACGTGACACACTGTATTGACCAGGAATGCAGAGTGAAATCAAAGACTATGTCAGTAAATGCACAATCTGCAATGAATATGCCATTGAGCAACAGAGAGAGACGATGATGTCCCATGAGCTACCGATGCGCCCCTGGCAGATAGTAAGTCTAGATCTCTTCCAGCACAGTGGCAAAGACTTTCTGCTGGTAGTCGATCATTACTCAGACTTTTGGGAGATTGACCTCCTCCCCGACCTCTCAGCAGAGACAACAATCAAATGCTGCAAGGCTGTTTGCCCGCTATGGCCAGCCAGATAGGGAATTCGAGCACGTCACTTCATCACCACGACACCCAAAAGCTAATGGGAAGGCGGAGTCCGATGTAAAAATCGCAAGGAACCTCTGCAAAAAGGCTCTGCGAGAGGGCAAAGATGCCTGGAAAGCAATCCTGCAGTGGCGCAATACCCCGACAAAAGGCATGGACAGCAGCCCGGCACAGCGCCTCATGGCACCGCGCTTAAAAGCAGCTCTGCCAGTAGCCAGCACTCTCCTAGAGCCATGTGTGGTGACAGACGTGCTGGTGAAGCTACGTCACAGAAGACAGGTCTCCAAGTTCATCTACGACAAATCTGCAAAAGACTTACCTAAGCTCAGGGTGGGTGAAACGGTGCAAATGGAGCCATTACCAGGGGACCGTACAGGCCTCTGGAGACTCGGATCCTGTGTACAGAAAGTGGCACCACGCTCCTACTTGGTCGAAGTGAATGGATCACTGTACCGTCGTAACAGGGTTGACCTTCGGATTTCTGAGCCAGCACCTACTCAGAACCCTGATGGCCAAAGGGGTCGCATGACAAAAGACAGACCCCCAGCAAGTCACATGGGGCCTGAGGCACTGGGCGAAGAGCCAGGGGATCACAGGTCGGCCGCTCCCTCGCCCATCAATTCTCCCCTTAGACATTCAGGTGACGGGAACCCGCAGTCCTCGCAGACAATCCCCCTGTCTTTTCACGCTGCGGGCGTCTGTCCCAGCCACCAAAAATACTTAATCTGTAGGTTTCCCATCAGGGATTGTTGACAGAGATAATAGTGAAGAGAATATCAAAATGTGTTTTTGTTACCTGAAAAAAAATTATAATAATTAAATACTAAACTGTTCATGTTGGAAATTGTTACTAGGTTTGTTTTTTTAGTGAATTGACACCTCCTGTCCTATTTTATTAAATGGAAGATGTTATGGGTGTAAGATGGCACAGAGATGCCATCTGTTGGTAAATGTTCATTACTGCAACTCTTGTGTTTTACCACTAAACAATGTGCAAACTCGCTGCTGGATGCAATAGATGGCGGACTGAACACAGCAGTGTAGATCACCTCAAGATAAAAACGCAATATCGGTAAATTAGACTAAATAGTAGCACTTAACAAACTGATGGGCTATAACCTTCAATCTGGATAACAACAAAAATCATAAGACTAGAGAAATGTATCGACAAATATTACAAAAACAAGCAACACCCAAACATGACGTAGAGTAAAACAGTGGAACCAATCCCAAAACGTGACTCTTCTACAGACACGGACGATTTATTATTTTCACCACCGGGAATGGTAAAGGTCGAACCCGAGCTGTTAAAATCAATACATGACAAACTGGGCATACTTTAATGAATTAGTAAATATATAAAGTAGTTGAAGGCAAGCCTCAAGATGAGTGACGAAAAAGCTGTGACATTGGAGTTGAAGGCAAGATAAAAAGGACAGTCAATAAGATTTAAACTGATAAATGTATTTAAAAAGGGGGTGGGTATAATTTGTGGAACGTTCCAGCAGGAATCAGTTCCAAAAACTTCGGAAATAACAAGGTTGCCAACAAACAACGCATACAAAGTCGTATAGCGGTAGAATGAGATTCCGGATAGGGAGTGGGCTATGTAATTCAGTTTAACCACGTTTATTCCGAAAAATATCTGTCTTCATTCTGGTAGCCTCCACCATTTCTCGTTCGTTGTTCTAGTTATTTCCGGTGTGTCGGCATTCGGCGGATGAACTCTACTGCGCCTCAATTAGGCTATCGCTATGGTTAACATGTAACTTCACTAATGACTGCTAGCGCCAATATTTTTACATTGCTGGATGGAAATGCTTCTCAACTACTGGCCTTGGGACTCCACTACATTCCTAAAGAAAATGTACTTTTTACACCATTTTTAAATGTATTTTACTAGGCAAGTCAGTTAAGAACAAATTCCTGTTTTCAATTACAGCCTAGGAACTGCCTGTTCAGGGGCAGAACGACAGATTTGTACCTTGTCAGCTTGGGGGTTTGAACTTGCAACCTTCCGGTTACTAGTCCAACGCTCTAACCACTAGGGCTACCCTGCCACCCTACAGCTTCCATGATGTAATAATACTTGAAAGTACTTAAGTCGTTTTTTTGAATCTGTACTTTACTTTTGCACAACTTTTAATTTTACTTCACTACATTTCTAAAAATAATAATGTATTTTTTTACTCCATACAAGCATATATTATGAACCTTCAAAACCTACACTATAGGATGGATGTGTTTAGGAATGGGGGACGCAATTCGAAAGTTACATGTTTCCAATTACCAGCAAATAGACGCAAGAAATATTATACCATCATCATAATACTGTACCTTTTTCCCTTCATTTGCCTACTACTGTTTCTAAGCTATCATAACATGTGGGATTCTTCACCGGGACCAGGAATCGGAACGCCTTTGAATGGTCTACAAAGCATGCCCCCAGGCAAAAGTAGGCTTTTGCAGAGAAGGGTTATATTGTTACTCCACGACATAATATGTTACCACAACTCTATTAAAAGGACATTCTATACGTCATTCGTGCTATTTGATGGGTACTAGCCCCTGTCCCCCTACACACCAAGACAACAAGAAAAATGTTGCCCCATAAATTGCTCCTCTGGGATTTAAACTCTCAAACCCTCCTTTGGAGATCAACCAACATAACCCCTACTCTACCAGTCAGACAGATTTAACTTAGAGAATTTGGATGTATTGAGACTCCTTCCCTGTTTTCACACGCTATTACCTTACAGACGTATTTTAAAATAGATTACATTTTAATTTTCTCTCAATCTACACACAATAGACAAAGTGAAAATCAGGTTTTTACATTATAGCTAATTCATTACAAGTAAAAAACAGATACCTCATTTACATAATAATTCATACCCTTTGCTATGAGACTCAAATTGAGCTCAGGTGCATCCTGTTTCCATTGATCATCCTAGAGATGTTTCTACAACTTGATTGGAGTACACCTGTGGTAAATTCAATTGATTTGATATGATTTGTAAAGGCACACACCTGTCTATATAAGGTCCCACAGTTGACAGTGCATGCCAGAGAAAACAAACAAGCCTAATCAACTAAAATTGTATCGGTCACATGCGCCGAATACAACAGCTGTGGACCTTACAGTGAAGTGCTTACTGACAAGCCCTTAAAATGAATAAATCCTCTTAGGGATAGTCGGGATGCAAATGTCTCAACTGGCCAATTGCCATGGAAAATGCAGAGCGCCAGATTCAAATAAAATACTATAAAATTCAAACTTTCATTAAATCACACATGTAAGATACTCAATTAAAGATACACTCGTTGTGAATCCAGCCAACATGTCAGATTTTAAAAATGCTTTTCGGCGAAAGTATAAGAAGCTATTATCTGATAGCCTGCACCATCTGCACCAACAGTAAACAAAGGAGTTAGCATATTTCAACCCTGCAGGCGCTACACAAAACGCTGAAATAAAATATAAAACATGCATTACCTTTGACAAGCTTCTTTTGTTGGCACTCCAATATGTCCCATAAACATCACAATTGGTCCTTTTGTTAGATTAATTCCGTCCATATATATCCAAAATGTCCATTTATAAAGCACGTTTGATCCAGAAAAAAACGCAACGCCACTACAAAATATTTCAAAAGTTGCCTATGAACTTTGACAAAATGTTTCAAACTACTTTTGTAATACATTAGGTATTTTTAAACGTTAATAATCGATCAAATTGTAGACAGGGCAATCTGTATTCAATACAGGAAAGAAAACAAACCAGCGCTGCTTTTCACGTCTTGCGCAACTCACAAAAGTGTCCCCAGTTCCTAGTTTGCCTACTTCTTCATTGCACAAAGGAATTACCTCAACCAAATTCCAAAGACTGGTGACATCCAGTGGAAGCGGTAGGAACTGAAAACAGGTTCCTATGAAATATCCCTTGGCAAAGACAACTCAGGGAACAGAGAGGGGAATAAAATAAAATAAATTCTGAACAGTTAGTCCTCTGGGTTTTGCCTGCTACATAAGTTCTGTTATACTCACAGACATGATTGTTTTCTATCCAAATCTATTAATAATATGCATATCTTATATTCTTGGCATGAGTAGCAGGAAGTTGGAATTGGGCATGCTATTTATCCAAAAGTGAAAATTCTGCCCCCTAGCCCCAAGAGGAACAATGCAGGTCAAGAAATAGAGTCAATAAAATATTTCCTAAATAGTATAAAGTTTTAAAAAAAAAAGTAAATTCATAAGTAACACAAGAAAATGACGTAACAATAACGAGGCTATATACATGGGGTACCAGTACCGAGTCAATGTGCGGGGTACAGGTTAGTTGAGGTCATTTGTAAAGTGACTATGCATAAATATTAATGTCAATAGTGTGGGTTGCCATTTGATTAAATGTTCAGCAGTCTTATGGCTTGGCGGTAGAAGCTGTAAAGGAGCCTTTTGGTCCTAGACTTGGTGCTCCTGTACCGCTTGTCGTGCGGTAGCAGAGAAAACAGTCAATGACTTGGGTGACTGGAGTCTTTCCTCTGACACCGCCTATTATATAGGTCCTGGATGGCAGGAAGCTTGGCCCCAGTGATGTACTGGGCCGTACGCACTACCCTCTGTAGCGCCTTATGGTTAGATGCCAAGCAGTTGCCATACCAGGCAGTGATACAACCTCTCAGGATGCTCTCGATGGTGCAGCTGTAGAAGCTTTTGAGGATCTGGGGACCCATGCTAAATATTGTCAGTCTCCTGGGGGGAAAAGATTTTGTCGTGCCCCTCTTCACAACTGTGTTGGTGTGTTGTGACCATGATAGTTCGTTGGTGATGTGGACACCAAGGAACTTGAAACTCTCGACTTGCTCCACTTCAGCCCCATTGATGTTAATGGTGGCCACATCGCTATATTTGTTCATGTAGACATACTTTGAATATGTTTAATATCTGGGTGAAGCATTTCATTTAGTCTTTTTAATTTGTCGTTTTCAATGGCCTGCAAATATTTTAACATCATTTGGAGGGATGTCTGTAAGAAATCACTTATGATGATCATTATTTAATTTTAGTGTAATGACATCACTCACTTCTCCTGAAGCATTAGATTGGCGTATGCATGGCCCAAAAGGAGTTTATACCATATTTCCTGTTCATGCAGAGAATTGAAAGGGGGCACTTTGGAAGAACTGAGATGTTTGGTACAAATTACTGCAACTCCTTTCTCCCTCCTTGAAGTAAAACCAAGGCCTCCACTACACGGCTGTAACCTGTCTAGACATTTCTAGTCAGTGATTACTTCTAGGCAGGAAGAAAGGAGGGAAAAGATGTAAAAGATTGAGCATGCCACTATTGTCAGCTGCACAACCCAATCCTGTTATTTGCATGTAATATACGTTTGACTTCTGACCTGTATGCTGTCTGTAACCATTCCACAGATATCTCGTACAGTGGAAAAACTTGCACCTCGTCCACGTCGGCAATAACTCATCACTCCTACTCCAGGTAAATTCATTACATGAAGTTTGATTCCCATATGACCCCACTCAACCCCAGGGGCCAAGGTTCAACATTCAATCTAACCTGGGGCCTTACATATCAAGTGTCTCAAGTGTTCCTCTCGGATAAGTTTTGCAGTTTACAGCAAGAACAAGATTATAGACACATCCTAGATCAGCACTGACTCTGATATGATTTGTGAATGAAGTCCCAGGTCCCCCTCTGTCCATGTTATGTTGTTCATTTGGATCTTAACATGCCTTTTGGGGGCCCTAACCGATATTTGGTTTGGGGGCTCCCCACGTCTCTGGCAAAACATTGTAGTGTAACATTGGAGCTAGAAACCAACATTTTGCTGCACCTGCGATAACATATGTCTATGTGACAAACTTTTATTTGCTAACCAACTGCTGATGCACAACCAAATCTCGAAATTTCACCTTGTGTATATTACTATTGTAACACAACAGTAACTGACTGTTGTTAAAAATTAAATAAATTATAGTAATTTGCCCTGTCCATTGCGTGGACAGGGCAAACGCAAGGATTTTGTTGGAGGGATCCATTGCCATCCTGCACCTCCATGACTTCCTTACGTTGAAGCCCAATGAGTGGCTTAGTGGGGAGGTATGTTCAGGTTGCCTACATGTTATGGTTGAATTGTATGACATTTCCATGGGTGCAGTTGGTATAAAGTACAATTAGACTTTATTGCCTGGGAATCATGTCAACTTTGACCGACCATATGCCATTCTGCTTTAGGTCATTGACTTCTACCTCCAACTGAAGAGGATTGACTTTCAAGTGGAGAGGGATGTTTTTATTGTGGATCACCTTCTGGCAGGGAATATCCTGCATGAGGATAAGGTGGTGATGCGCAAGAACACATTGTCAAAGGTAAATGCATGTCTGCAGAGTTGCTTTTGTGTCATGGTTCTAAATAAGAGGCTAGAGGGGTCAATGTGTGGAGAGGTGCCACCTTCCTGACAAAAAATGGCCTGCCACACTATATAAATGTATCTTCATTCCTCTTCCTGTAGACCAGTCTGGAGCAGCACAGTTGCTTGATTGGAGCTTGCAACGTGGCAAACTACCACTGAATACTCTTGGTAAGCTTGGTACTGCTTGCGTTCAGTATGTCAATCACAAGGACCCACTCTGCCATTGTCCTGGACCCTACTGGTTCCCCTAACGCGGAGCACCATATGAGCGAGAACCTGGTCAAGCACATCAGGTTTGGTAAATCCAGTTGTGTAAAAACACTTGAAAGTAGTTTTTTGGAGTATTTGTACTTTACTATTTATATTTTTGACAACTTTTACTACATTCCTAAAGAAAATAATGCCGTTTTTACTCCACACATTTTCCTTGACACACAAAAGTGGTGGTTAGCATTCATGCACTTATTTACATTTACATTTAAGCCGTTTAGCAGACGCTCTTATCCAGAGCGACTTACAAATTGGTGCATTCACCTTATGACATCCAGTGGAACAGCCACTTTACAATAGTGCATCTAAATCTTTTAAGGGGGGGTGAGAAGGATTACTTTATCCTATCCTAGGTATTCCTTAAAGAGGTGGGGTTTCAGGTGTCTCCGGAAGGTGGTGATTGACTCCGCTGTCCTGGCGTCGTGAGGGAGTTTGTTCCACCATTGGGGCCTTATAAAGCCTTACTCTGCAACTTTTCATGAGGTAATGGCAGAGAGGTAATGGCAGTTTAAATGACCATAATGGTATAAAGTCAATGACTCTTGATTAATCTAATGTATTGGAACAATTTGCTAAATGTCTTAAGTCCTAGGTATGATAGGATACGTTATACTATCCTGACTGTATTAGTCTCAATTTACCATTCCAGAATGTCTATGATTTAAAAAATATTTTGTACAAAGTGACTTATCAATCAATATACAGTGCATTTGGAAAGTATTCAGACCCTTTGACTTTTTCCACATTTTGTTACGTTACAGCCTTATTTGTACAATTGATTACATAGTTTTTCTCTCATCAATCTACAAACAATAGCCCACAATGACAAAGCAAAAACAGGATTAGAAATTATTGCACATTAATTGTATAAAAACTCTGATGCTACAAGGTTGGCACACCTGTCTTTGGGGAGTTTCTCCCATTCTTCTCTGTCGATCCTCTCAAGCTCTGTCAAGTTCTATGGCGGTGTGGCTGCACAGCTATTTTCAGCTATTTAAGTCTCTCCAGAGATGTTTGATCGGCTTCAAGTCCTGGTTCTGGCTGGGACCAGGGGTGGAGCCTGAGGGGTGTCCGGGGGCCACCCCAAAATTTCATTCACTACTGGCAGTATGATGCTGATTGACATCTCATTTCACCTCTTTTTGAAAGAAGCATTTATTTTGACGTTTGGCGGCGCATTTTTCAAATTGAGGACGAGGAAGAGAGAATATTAACGTTGGAGCTCCACAAGCTCTTTTCGCAATTGGCGAAAGCATCATATTTCAAGTAAGTTTTAAGGTTTAGTATCGGGTTTAGGTTTCCTGAACAACTTTTACGAAAGTTGAGTTGCTATGTAAGTTAAATGTTAGACCATTGGCTCCATTAATAACAGACAGTTAATCAGATAAGAGAGATCGGTTCCCAATTTAGCCTCACATTGTTTACATCTGTCCTAGTAATACACTAATATACAATGCAGTGTCATAAGTTACAGTATATGAATGTTTAGCTAATGTGGGGTAACTAGTAGACTACAGCAGGTCAGTGTTCAGCAAGTTAACATTCAGAAATTTGGAATCCATTAACTCAGATTGTCATACTTGAACTCAAAAAAACAATTGTTATTATCAATCTGTTAATGTTACTCAAAAGATTACCACAATTTGCAGATAGCCTGTTTGCTATCGTAACGGTGTAAGAAATAATAGCTAGCTAAGTTACTTACTGCAGAGTAGGGCTAGCCATGATCTAACTAGTAACTTGTAGTTGATTTTAAGGTACAGTTATGATAATGGGGATTTGTAATTAAGATTGAGATTGGACTAAAATGAGGGTAATTGGATGCATAGACTTATTTTTGCATAGGGTCAATTAAACATGAAAAGAAAGGGCGAGATATCAGACTTCTTTTTAAAGAAGCAAAAACAGGCAGATCAGGTGCAAAAGGACCCCAGGCCTTGCATCACCACCGGACTCCAGAGCAGCTCCCTTACATGAGGCTTGTCAGAGTAAGTGTGGTCAGACTTCACAAAGACCCAGTCTACCACCACCAGGTCAGAGCATCTTTCAGGCAGTCAGTCACATGCCCAGTTCAGAATTTAAGGTTAGCTTCTGCTTGTAATAGATGATTTTGTCAGATTAAGCCTCACTTTAAATTGATGAAACCAATGTCTTTAGGTGTGGGATACTATTACAGCGGGGACATCCACGAAAGCTTTTACACTTTCAGTCAGCTGAAGCTGAGATGCAGCAGGTCTCACAAAAATGATAATTGATTGTCTTGAAAAACATGGTCTGGACTACAGAAAGAATATTGTGGGGCAAGGCTATGACGGTGCATCTGTCATGAGTGGAAAGCATTCTGGTGTGTGTGCACGGATTAAAAACAGTACAATATTTGCATTTTATGTGCACAGTAATGCACACTGTTTGAATTTGGTTCTTGTCGATGCTGTAAAATCAGTGCCTGAGGCAGTTAACTTTGCTCTACTGCAGAAGCTTTATAACTTGGTATCTGGTTCGTACGTTCATCTTGAGTAGCTTGCAGTTCAGAAAGAGCTGTATCAACAGCAGCAGCCCAGGGAACAACAGATACTTAAGGATGTAAGGTGGGCACGCAGATACAGTTGAAGTCGAAAGTTTACATACATCTTAGCCAAAAACATTTAAAATCAGTTTTTCACACTTCCTTAATTTAATCCTAGTAAAAATTCCCTGTTTTAGCTCAGTTAGGATCACCACTTTATTAAGAATGTGAAATGTCAGAATAATAGTAGAGTGATTTATTTCAGCTTTTATTTCTTTCATCACATTCCCAGTGGGTCAGAAGTTTACATACACTCAATTAGTATTTGGTAGCATTGCCTTTAAATTGTTTAACTTGGGTCAAACATTTCGGGTAGCCTTCCACAAGCTTCCCACAATAAGTTGTTTAATTTTGGCCCATTCCCCCTGACAGAGCTGGTGTAACTGAGTCAGATTTGTTGGCCTCCTTGCTCGCACACACCTTTTCAGTTCTGGCCACAAATTTTCTATAAGATTGAGGTCAGGGCTTTGTGATGGCCTCTCCAATACCTTGACTTTGTTGTCCTTAAGCCATTTCCCCACAACTTTGGAAGTATGCTTGAGGTCATTGTCCATTTGGAAGACCCATTTGTGGGTCAGACTTGTGGAGGTCTCCAATTTCTTTTCAGAGGTCTTGGCTGATTTCTTTAGATTTTCCCATGATGTCAAGCAAAGAGGCAGTGAGTTTGAAGGTAGGCCTTGAAATACATCCACAGGTACACCTCCAATTGACTCAAATGATGTCAATTAGCCTAACAGAAGCTTCTAAAGCCATGACATCATTTTCGGGAATTTTCCAAGCTGTTTAAAGGCACAGTCAACTTTGTGTATGTAAACTTCTGACCCACTGGAATTGTGATACAGTGAAATAATCTGTCTGTAAACAATTGTTGGAAAAATTGCTTGTGTCATGCACAAAGTAGATGTCCTAACAGACTTGCCAAAACTATAGTTTAACACTAGTTTTAATGACTCCAACCTAAGTGTATGTAAACCTCTGACTTTAACATGCTGTAATCTGAAGTACAGGCTTCCAGCAGTTCTGAGAGTGTTACAGGATAACACACTTGAAAATAGTGGTGATAGACCAGTGGAGGCAAGGGGCCTTCTTTCTCAGATTTACTTTTCATAGGGCTTTTGGTGACCTTTTGTAAAGTGCTTGGTGATGCCAAATGTCTTTTTGACATGTTCCAAAAAAGCTTTCTTGACCTAGCAAGGGCTGTGGACCTAGTAGGTGCCCATACAGACACATTACAGGACTACAGAAGTGAGGATTACTTTGGAGAACTATGGAACGAAGTTGAAGAGATTGCAGAGCACTGCAAAATAAGTGTACAAACAGTGCGTAAAAGAGCCTAAAACGAGCTTAAAATTTCACGACTCATTGATGATGAGCAATGTAGGACAGAAAAATAGTGACCAAAGTGGTAGTGAGAGCATCCAAAGAGCTATCTTTTATCATGCTTGACAGTCTCACAGCTGAAGTGCAGAGGAGTTTTTCAAAGAAGAATTGTGAGATAATGCAAGGGGTCCAGTCTCTCAACCCAAAGAGGACAACATTCTTGAATGAGGAGCCTCTGTTTGCCTTTGCTCAGACCTTTGAGTCAGATTTAGAGGACCTCAAACATGAGGTTCATCAAACCACACAACTTATTAATAGGATAGAGAAAAGTGTAAGGGACAGACCGTCTACTCTTCTTGACTTTGTTGTGTTTCTAGAACCTTATAAAAGAGGTCTTCCATGAACTATTTCGACTTTGTAAGATTTCTGTTGTTACACCAGTCAGCAGTGCTTCTTGTAAGAGAAGATTCTCAGCTTTAAAACCAAAAACCAAAACCAAAAACCAAAACTTTTCTTTGCTATTATGCTGTTAGCATAATATATATGAGCATAAATATGATATTGTAAGTTTATAGTATTGATGGGCACCAAAAAATGTATTTATTTTATTTTTAAATCCATTTCTGATTGATACCTGGTATGTCAAATTGCAGTGTTTTTTTTTATTGGATATTTCAAATGTACTTTTCGGTAAATAAACTATGCAATTTATGTAACACACAAATGCTATCTTATTTCCTTGGTGCTTTAGCTTTATTTTCTGAAAATATGTTGATGTTCAACACTTATAGACCAAGAGTATATATTCATGAAAACAAATTGACCCAAGTCTCTCCTGTGTGTGTGTGTGTGTGTGTGTGTGTGTGTGTGTGTGTGTGTGTGTGTGTGTGTGTGTGTGTGTGTGTGTGTGTGTGTGTGTGTGTGTGTGTGTGTGTGTGTGTGTGTGTGTGTGTGTGTGTGTGTGTGTGTGTGTGTGTGTGTGTGTGTGTGTGTGTGTGTGAGAAAGAAATTGAGCTGCAGTTTCGAGTTAGAGACACTGACTATTCAAAGTATGTTAAAGAATTCTAGCGAAGTCTGGTCCGAAAGGGATATTACTATCTTCCACATTGAAGAACTCCGGGTTAAGTGAATTATCACTTCTGCCTCTAATCAGCAATCATAGGATTCATTCATGCTACTTAGATGCCAGGTTAGGGTTACACACAAATTTTCTGCCATGGTCTATGGATCCCCTGAAGTAGCCTTAGCCACCCCCTGACCACCCCATGTATAAAACTCTAGTTCCACCACTGTCTGGGACACTCAAGGACATTCAGAAACTTGTCCCGAAGCCACTCCTGCGTTGTCTTGGCTGTGTGCTTAGGGTTATTGTCCTGTTGGAAGGTGAACCTTTGACCCAGTCTGAGGTCCTGAGCGCTCTGGAGCAGATTTTCATCATGAATCTCTGTGTACTTTGCTCCGTTCATGTTTCCCTCAATCCTGATTAGTCTCCCAGTCCCTGCTGTTGAAAATCATCCCCACATCATGATGCTGCCACCACCATGCTTCATCGTACGGATGGTGCCAGGTTTCCTCCAGACGTGACACTTGCCATTCAGGCCAAAGTGTTCAATCCTGGTTTAATCAAACCAGATAATCTAGTTTCTCATGGTATGAGAGTCCTTTAGGTGCTTTCTGGCAAACTCCAAGCATTTTACTAAGGAGTGGCTTCCGTCTGGCCACTACCATAAAGCCTGATTGATGGAGTGCTGCAGAGATGGTTGTCCTCCTGGAAAGTTCTCCAATTTCCACAGAGGAGCTCTGTTAGAGTGACCAATGGGTTCTTGGTCACCTCCCTGACCAAGGCTCTTCTCCCCCAATTCCTCAGTTTGGCCTGGCAGCCCGCTCTAGGTTAAGTGTTGGTGGTTCCAAACTTCTTCCATTTAAGAATGATGGAGGCCACTATCTTTTTGGGGACATTCAATGCTGCAAAATTTTTGACCTACCCTTCCCCAGATCTGTGCAGATTCTTGCCGAAGTGTCAATACAGGACTAAGATTGAATCCTACTATAACGGCTCTGATGCTCGTTGGATGTGGCAGGGCTTGGAAAATATTATCGACTACAAAGGGAAACCAAGCTGCCCAGTGACGAAAGCCTACCAGACGAGCTAAATGCCTTTTATGCTCGCTAAGAGGCAAGCAACTCTGAAGCATGCATGAAAGCACCAGCTGTTCCGGACAAATGTGTGATCACGCTCTCCGTAGCCGATGTGAGCAAGACCTTTTAAACAGATAAACATTCACAAAGCAGCAGACGGATTACCAGGACGTGTACTCAAATCGCACTCCACACTGCCCTTTCCCACCTGGACTAAAGGAACACCTACAGTGCCTTGCGAAAGTATTCGGCCCCCTTGAACTTTGCGACCTTTTGCCACATTTCAGGCTTCAAACATAAAGATATAAAACTGTATTTTTTTGTGAAGAATCAACAACAAGTGGGACACAATCATGAAGTGGAACGACATTTATTGGATATTTCAAACTTTTTTAACAAATCAATAACTGAAAAATTGGGCGTGCAAAATTAGCAGCTCACTAAGCTAAGGACCCTGGGACTAAACACCTCCCTCTGCAACTGGTTCCTGGACTTCTTGACGGGCCGCCACCAGGTGGTAAGGGTAGGCAACAACACATATGCCACGCTGATCGTCAACACTGGGGCCACCCAGGGGTGCGTGCTTAGGCCCCTCCTGTACTCCCTGTTCACTCACAACTGCGTGGCCAAGGCCTACAACAGTGGTAGGCCTGATCACCGACAACGATGAGACTGCCAATAGGGAGGAGGTCAGAGCACTGGCAGTGTGGTGCCAGGACAACAACCTCTGCCTTGATGTGAGTGAGACAAAGGGGCTGATCATGGACTATAGGAAAAGGAGGGCCGAACAGGCCCCCACTATAATCGACGAGGCTGAAGTGGAGCAAGTCGAGAGTTCAAGTTCCTTGGTGTCCACATTACCAACTAACTATCATCGTCAAAACACACCAGCACAGTTGTGAGGAGGGCACGACAAAACCTTTTCCCCTCAGGAGACTGACATTCAGCATGGGTCCCCAGATCCTCAAAAAGTTCTACAGCTGCAGCATCGAGAGCATCTTAGAGGTTTTATCACCGCCTGGTATGGTAACTGCTTGGCATCTGACCATAAGGCGCTACAGAGGGTAGTGCGTGCGGCCCAGTACATTACTGGAACCAAGCTTCCTGACATCCAGGACCTATATACTAAGCGGTGACAGAAGAAGGGCCAAGAAATTGTCAGGGAGCACCAAGTCTAGTACCAAAAGGCTCCTTAACAGCTTCTACCGCCAAGCCATAAGACCCCTGAACAATTAATCAAATGGCAACCCAGACTACTGACATTAATGTCTATGTAAATGTGGCCGATGTGAAATGGCTAGCTAGTTAGCGGTGGTGCGCGCTAATAGTGTTTCAGTCGGTGACGTCACTCGCTCTGAGACCTAGAAGTAGTTGATCCCCTTGCTCTGCAAGGGCTGTGACTTTTGTGGTGCGATAGGTAACGTTGCTTCGTGAGTGACTGTGGTTAATGTGTGCAGAGGGTCCCTGGTTTGAGCCCAGGTTGAGGAGAGGGACGGAAGCTTTATTGTTACACAAAGTCACTTTTCAAATTACCTCAACTAACCTGTACCTTCCGCACATTGACTCGGTATCGGTACCCCATGTATATAGCCTCGTTGTTGTTACGTCATTTTCTTGTGTTACTTTTTAAACTTTAGGCTATTTAGGAAATATTTTCTTAACTATTTCTTGACCTGCATTGTTGGTTAAGGGCTTGTAAGTAAGCACTTCACGGTAAGGTCCACAGCTTTTGTATTCGGTGCATGTGACAAATAAAATGTTATTTGATTTGGCTTGATTTTTGCTGTGGGGTGCACTGTCAACTGTAAACAGGTGTGTGCCTTTCCAAATCATGTCAAATCAATTGAATTTACCACAGCTGTACTCCAAACAAGTTGTAGAAACATCTCTAGGATGATCAATGAAAACAGGAGGCACCTGAGCTCAATTTGAGTCTCATAGCAAAGGGTATTAATCATTATGTAAATGAGGTATCTGTTTTTTACTTGAAATTAATTAGCTATAATGTAAAAACCTGATTTTCACTTTGTCTATTGTGTGTAGATAGAGAGAAAATTTAAATGTAATCTATTTTAAAATACGTCTGTAAGGTAATAGCGTGTGAAAAAAAGTAAAGGAGTCTCAATACATCCAAATTCTCTAAGTTAGATCTGTCTGACTGGTAGAGTAGGGGTTATGTTGGTTGATCTCTAAAGTATTTCTGTTTTTTACTTGTAATGAATTAGCTAAAATGTATAAACCCGATTTTCTCTTTGTCATTATAGGGTATTGTGTGTAGATAGAGGGAAAATTAAAATGTAATCTATTTTAGAATAAGGCTGTAAGGTAATAGCGTGTGAAAAAAAGGGAAGGAGTCTCAATACATCCAAATTCTCTAAGTTAGATCTGTCTGACTGGTAGAGTAGGGGTTATGTTGGTTGATCTCCAAAGTAGGGTTTGAGAGTTTAAATCCCAGATGAGTAATTAATGGGGCAACATTTTTCTTGTTGCCTTTGTGGTCCCGAAAGAGCAAACTTGAGGTGTGTAGGGGGACAGGGGCTAGTTCCCATCAAATAGCACAAATTGTGACACCTTGTACAGCGTATTACCAGCCAGCTGTATGTTGATAGTGTCGTCGTTCAGCCACGAATCCGTGAAGCATAAGATATTAGTTTTAATCTTCCGCATACATTTTTTAAATCTTCTGTGTAAGTAATTTATTTTATTCTCCAAAGATTGCAGGTTTGCTAGCAGAATGGAAGGAAGTTGGTGTTTATTCGATCGCCAACAAATTCTCAGAAGGCAGCCCGCCCTTCGGCCCCTTTTTCTCCATCTCCTCTTCACACAAATCACGGGGATCTGGGCCTGTACCCCAAAAAGCAGTATATCCTTGGCGTCTTGCTCGTCGGACTCGTGAAAGGGAAAAAAGGATTCTACTAGTCTGTGGTGAGGAATCGCAGTCCTGATGTCCAGAAGTTATTTTCAGTTATAAGGGATGGTAGCGGCAACATTATGTACAAAATAAGTAAAATAATAAGTTACAAACAACGCAAATAAACAAACAAAAAAACACAATTGGTTTTGCGGGTACTATTTAATGAAGCTGCCAGTTGAGGACTTGTGAGGTGTCTGTTTCTCAAACTAGACACTCTAATGTACTTGTCCTCTTGCTCAGTTGTGCACCAGGGCCTCCCACCCCTCTTTCTATTCTGGTTAGAGCCAGTTTCAGCTGTTTTGTGAAGGGAGTAGTACACAGCGTTGTACAAGATTTTCAGTTTCTTGGCAATTTCTCGCATGAAATTGCCTTCATTTCTCAGAACAAGAATAGACTGACGAGTTTCAGAAGAAAGTTATTTAATCTGTAATTTAACCCACAAATGCTGGTTCTCCAGATACTCAATTAGTCTAAAGAAGGCCAGTTGTATTGCTTCTTTAATCAGGACAACAGTTTTCAGCTGTGCTAACATAATTGCAAAAGTGTTTTCTAATGATCAATTAGCCTTTTAAAATTATAAACTTGGATTAGCTAACACAACGTTCCATTGGAACACAAGAGTGATGGTTGCTGATAATGGACCTCTGTATGCCTATGTGGATATTCCTTTAAAAATCAGCCATTTCCAGCTACAATAGTCATTTACAACATTAACAATGTCTACACTGTATTTCTGATCAATTTTATGTTACTTTAATGGACAAAAAAATGTGCTCTTCTTTCAAAACCAAGGACATTTCTAAGTGTCCCCAAACTTTTGAATGGTAGAGTATGTGAAAAATTGGAACAGGTGGTTGGTGCACACCGATTGACCCGCATGGTGGAAGGAGACAGGAATCCCACTCCATCCATTCTCCCTTCTCACGTGTATTTGGGTTTTATGAGATGAGAGTATTTGTACCCAAACCCATGCAGTGTGATAAATGCAAAATATTTGTCCATGTGTCAAGTGTATGTAGACAGGAGGACTATCGTATGCCAGCTGAGCCTAAATGCTGCAATTGTGGTGATGATCACGTGCCCGAATCCCTGAAGTTCCCTGTTAGTGTGAAGGAGACAGAGGTGGCAAGAATAAGGGCTGTGCAGCATGTCTCCTATCCGGAGGCGGTGAGAAAAGTAGAAGAAAGGAGTGATGTTGAAGAAATAATGGTAGTAGGAGTACTGACACCAGAAAATATTCCTTGTCAATAGAGGGACCCTGGCATGTTGCATGTTAAAGAAGATGGACGTAGTAACGTTGATTGCATTGGTTATCATCAACTGCACAACTGCACAAACGGAGAGGAAATCTGAGGAAATAGGCATTGTTGTGAGTGTGGCTGAACGTTTTGTGGGACTCAGGGATTTTACAGAAGGAATCGTGGTGATGAATGCTCCATCCTCACAGGCCCCGGAGCCTGTATAGGAATGTATTTAATGTATTCTGGCTTCCCAAGGACTGTTTTTTTGTGCAACTCAATACAATAGGGAGCAACGCTAGTTTATGTATACACCCGCAACATGTATTTCAGTTTGATGTTTCATTGATTGCCATGTGGATATCAATACATCTTGAACTTGACAGCTTTCTGTGTGATTATCAGACCCCCTGGAAAAAGTTGTGTCTAGATGTAACAGAATAACTTTACGTCCGTCCCCTCGCCCATACCCGGGCGCAAACCAGGGACACTCTGCACACATCAACAACAGTCACCCATGAAGCATCGTTACCCATCGCTCCACAAAAGCCACGGCCCTTGCAGAGCAAGGGGAACCACTACTTCAAGGTCTCAGAGCAAGTGACGTAACCGATTGAAACGCTATTTAGTGCGCACCGCTAACTAAGCTAGCCGTTTCACATCCGTTACACTCACCCCCCTTTTGACCTTCCTCCTTTTTTCCGCAGCATCCAGTAATCAGGGTCAAAAGCACCAATGTAACAGAATAACTTTACGTCCGTCCCCTCGCCCATACCCGGGCGCGAACCAGGGACCCTCTGCACACATCAACAACAGTCACCCACGAAGCCTCGTTACCCATCGCTCCACAACAGCCGAGGCCCTTGCAGAGCAAGGGGAACTACTACTTCAAGGTCTCAGAGCAAGTGACGTAACCGATTGAAACGCTATTTAGCGCGCACCGCTAACTAAGCTAGCCGTTTCACATCCGTTACATAGACATGGACAGCTTGAGTTGGATTTGGAGCAAGCTAGCTAGTGGACTTGCGGGAAGATGGAGGATGGCGAGATGACACGAGGCAGAAAAAAGAGCGAGATGACGTGAGGCAGAAAGAAGGGGGCGAGGTTCCAACCCAAGACGAGCTAAATACAAGCCGAGTACTTTCTCCTTTACATTTACATTTACATTTAAGACTCAAGTACAGGAGAGATAATTACGTGTTACACTCCTGAAACTGTGAGCAGTCGAATTGAACCTGACAGGTTCTGCACTAGCAGAGAACTTTTTGGGTGTCAGAGATTTTACTGCAGAAGAACTACAGTTTTTTTAGAGAAACGGACACAGGCTCCCTGGCCAACGGCATGGTGTAGGATCTGTGAGGGCCAAAGTAGTGGGGAGGGGTGGTGGGGTGCGTTGAGGATAGTGGTATATATTTAAGCAATAAGGCACGAGGGGCTGTGGTATTTGGCCAATATACCACAGCTAAGGGATGTTCTTGGATATGGCCATATACCACAGACCCCTGAGGTGCCTTATCACTATTTTAAACTGGTTACTAACATAATTAGAGCAGTAAAAATAAATGTTTTGTCATACCCGTGGTATACGGTCTGATATAACACGGATGTCAGTCAATCAGCATTCAGGGCTCGAACCACCCAGTTTATAAATAGGGTTAGATGGTGGTGCAATTTCCCTTTTTTTGTGAACAAATGTGCAATGCACTTTCCGAACTGTGAAAGGCAACAATATTCAACAGTGTCTCGTCTGCCGGAAAACCACACGAAGAAGATCAGACACCCTGGAACAGACCCAACCACACGGTCGGAATGGAACGCAACCAAGACACACGTCATAATAATGCGACTAGCTATTTTGGACAACGTTGAACTCGGTTTGTAGGGACGGACAAATACAACAATTCATGCTTTATTTAAATAGCTAGTTAAGATTCAAGAGTTTTGGAACGTCACGATTTAGGGTAATAACGTTTTGTACGTATACGTTCTGTACTAACTTGCTGAATTTTAAATTTTTGACATCCTGGTTAACGTTAGCCAGACAACTAGCGATAACTATTAGCAAACAGTTCACGTTACTAGCCAATACAGTAGTTATAACGTAAACAAGCCAACTATCAATGCCTTTGGTGTTCGCCAGACGATGACTGTACACATTTTCAGTAGCTCTCTAGATGTGTTTAACATCAAATAATGGACTACCAACAAAACTTTGTCTTTGCAGTAAGTATGGCGATGAAATCCGGAGAGGAGCGGTTGAAGGAGATGGAGGCTGAAATGGCTCTGTGAGTACAAGAGTTCAGGCATTACACTTCGGTTACCTTCAATAAGATTGCAATGACGTGTAACTATGCCAAAACAACCCCTACGAAATTGTCTTTCTTCTCTGTCAGGACAGGCAAACAATAGCTCATGACAATCGTCATCTATTGGTAACTCTTGTGTTGGTTCTGATCCAGGTTTGAGCAGGAGGTCCTGGGGGGTCAAGTGGCAATGACTGCAGAAGACCCTGTAGTGATGGAGGTGCTCCCTATTGGTGTTCCTATGGCTGTTCCTATGATCCGGCCCATCATCGGCACCAACACTTACCGACAGGTACAGAGATCTTGAGGAAAGATAGATTTAACATTATATAGGAAAGATCAATCGTAGGTTTCAGTTCGTTCATTCTATCTTCTGCTAAAAGCAAACAGAATGAGGTGTTAGCCGGATGCATCCAACTCCTTCAAATCCCCTTTCTCTCTCAGGTCCAGCAAACCTTGGATGCAAGGGCTGCCACTTTCGTGGGACCTCCACCCCCTGCATTTGTAGGCCCAGGTGACATGGTTTGATTCTGGTTTATTGACATAATACTTTGCATTCGGAATGTATTCAGACCCCTTCCCTTTTTCCAAATTTTATTACAGCCCTATTCTAAAATTGCTTTAATACTTTTTGCCCCTCATCAATATACACACAATACCCCATAATGACAAAATGAAAACAAGTTTGTAAGTTTAGCAAATTTAAGTAGAAAAAAAACGTATTTACTTACACATTCAGACCCTTTGCTATGAGACTCGAAATTTAGCTCAGGTGCATCCTGTTTCCATTGATCGTCCTTGTTTCTACAACTTTATTGGAGTTCACCTGTGGTAAATTCAATTGATTGGACATGATTTGGAAAGGCACACACTTGTCTTTATAAGGTCCCACAGTTGACAGTGCATGTCAGAGCAAAAACCAAGCCGTGAGGTTGATGGAATTGTCCGTAGAGCTCTGAGACGGGATTATGTCAAGGAACATGTCTGGGGAAGTGTACGAAAACATTTCTGCGGCATTGAAGGTCCAAGAACACAGTGGCCTCCATCATTCTTAAATGGGGGGAGAAGGGCCTTGGTCAGGGAGGTGACAAAGAACCCGATGGTAACTGACAGAGCTCCAGTTCCTCTATGGAGATGGGAGAACCTTCCAGAAGGATAACCATCTTTGCAGCATTCCACCCATCAGGCCTTTATGGTAAAGTGGCCAGATGGAAGTAAAAGGCACATGATAACTCACTTGGATTTTGCCAAAAGCCACCTAAAGACTCAAACCATGAGAAACAAGATTATCTGGTCTGATAAAACTGAGACTGAACTCTTTGGCCTGAATTTTTTTTATTTTGTACCTTTATTTAACTAGGCAAGTCAGTTAAGAACAAATTCTTATTTTCAATGACGACCTAGGAACAGTGGGTTAAGTGCCTTGTTCAGCATCACTTCTGGAGGAAACATCTCTACGGAGAAGCATGGTGGTAGTAGCATCATGCTGTGGGTATGCTTTTCAGCGGCAGGGACTGGGAGACTAGTCAGGATTGAGGAACGATGAATGGCGCAAAGTAGAGATCCTTGATGAAAACCTGCTCCATAGAGCTCAGGACTTCAGACTGGGGTGAATGTTCACCTTCCAACAGGACAACGATCCTAAGCACACAGCCAAGACAATGCAGGAGTAGCTTCGGGACAAGTCTCTGAATGTCCTTGAGTGCCCAGCCAGAGCCCGAACTTGAACCCGATCGAACATCTCTGGAGAGACCTGAAAATAGCTGTGCAGCAATGCTCCCCATCCAACCTGACAGAGCTTGAGAGGATCTGCAGAGAAGAACAGGAGAAACTCCCCAAATACAGGTGTGCCAGGCTTGAAGTGTCATACACAAGAAGACTCCAGGCTGTAATCACTGCCAAAGGTGCTACAACAAAGTACTGAGTGAATGGTCTGAATACTTATGTAAATGTGATATTTCAGTTTTTATATTTTTATATACATTTGCAAAAAATGTGTAACCTGTTTTTCCTTTGTCATTATGGGGTATTGTGTGTAGATTGAGGATTTATTTTTAATCCATTTTAGAATAGGGGGCGGCAGGGTAGCCTAGTGGTTAGAGCGTTGGACTAGTAACTGAAAGGTTGCAAGTTCGAATCCCCGAGCTGACAAGGTACAAATCTGTCGTTCTGCCCCTGAACAGGCAGTTAACCCACTGTTCCTAGGCCGTCATTGAAAATAAGAATTTGTTCTTAATTGACTTGCCTAGTAAAATAAAGGTAAAATAAAAAAATAAAAATAAGGCTGTAATGTAACAAAATGTGTAAAAAGTCAAGGGGTCTGAATACTTTCCGAATGCACTGTATATGCCATTTCGCAGACGCATTTATCCAAAGAGCCTTAGTCGTGCGTGAATACATTTTTCATTATGGGTGGTCCCGGGAATCAAACCCACTATCCTGGCATTGCCAGCACCTTGCTCTACCAACTGAGCTACAGAGGACCACCTAGTACATTACTAGACATACTTAAAATACCTATTTTACCCCAAAACAATGTTGATCATTTACACCACCACGTCTACAGGTCTCTTCAGTTTATGCTCGTCTTTTTTTTCTGCTCTTCAGCTATAACCCCAGGTGTCAGACCACCGCCAATGATGAGACCAGCGTTTATGCCGCACATCCTGCAGAGACCAGGTCATTTATCTCTACTGTTGTTGACTTCACCTCAGTGCTAGCTAAATGAAATAAGAAATACAATCAAATCTCTACGGCAATTTAGTCTTCAAATTAAAAACAATGTATTGGGAAGCTAATTTCAAATCTCTCTGTCAGGGGGTCCAAGGATGCCTATGATGCGTGGTCCCCCTCCACAGGGTATGATGGCTCCCCCACTGCCACACCCTCCTCCTCCCCCGCCCATGATGATGGCACCCCCCATGCAAGGACCCCCTCAGCATCCCATGGACCCAATGGGGCATATGAGCTCAGGAGGACCCCCGGTTAGTTGCTGCAGTGCCTTTTTCTTCCTCCGAGGCTTTTAGGACAACGAATATCAATGTTCTCCCTAAAGGCCCACACAGACTGTACGATTTTAGCCATCTTATGCCACGATTTGTCCCTCCCAGACAACATTTCCATATTGTTGGAAAATTCTTAGGTCGTAGACGATTTTCTTTGCTCGTTCAGTGCGACGTGGTCTAGGTCTGCCGATTTGAGTACCACTACATGCAGTCATAGGCTCAAACAAAGTTCTGGCAGTGTCAGAAATGTTGAGCCTTTATCGTGTAGTGTGTGTGGCTGGTGTCACGAGCCGATCCCGGTGACTTACCAATAGGAACACGACCGGCACTGAGTATGCACACAACAGTAGGATTATTGTGAATAGTCAGATTAATATACAGTGAGTGCCCATGAATATGCTACCATGATTAAAGAAAGTCCTGAATTGTGAATAAGAAGTGAGTTAGAAATGCTAACCTCCCGTTATTGTAAAGGTGAGAGGTTAGTCTTGGAAGTATGGTATTTGTGCGTCTAAATTTATCACTCATCATTATTCACGATTCATTCAGGATGATTTGTAATCATGGTAGCATCCACATTAAAGTATGTAGAAACATTCTATTCTTATTTATAATAAACGTGACTCTAAAATGACACACTACATATTTACCATAAATGTTTATTGGGCACAACCTAATCTGAAACAACCAAAACAAAGACCAAATGCATCCAACAAATTTTTGTCAGAAGCTTGATATAGTCATTGCGTGATATGAATATGGGAACAAATACGTAACTTTTGATACTTTAACACGCAAGTGAATTTGTCCCAATACTTGTGCCCCCCTGAAAATGTACAAAAAGTGGTAATTTCTCAATTGTTCACCCAATAACCTCAAATTTAAGCTGGCAGTCTGCACTTTAACCTCTATAGTCATTGTTTGATTTCAAATCCAAATTTTGGGATTTTAGAACCAAAAGAAGAAAACATGCTTCACTGTCCATGTAATAGTTTGATTTAAATATTTAAATGCTTTGCAAGAAGAACAATTTCCCTAATCTTGTTTAGGCTACATCTGAAATCGGGCTACCTGATGGGATTTTGATAAATGCACAATCGGCAATCAAAATAAACGTTCTATCACAGCGGCCATGTTATTTTCGGGAAGCGTGTTTGATTCTGAGTTTTCACGAGAATTTTCAATCCTAATGATAATAACTGACAATCAATAGCTCTGACCTATCCCCGAGATCTGTAAGACCATGGGGTTAATAATAATTAGTCAAATTCTCAGTTTATGCAAAAAGATAGTACAGTTTATTCAGAGAACGTTCAAAAGTCTATTATACAAAGACATCCACTTTATAGCTGCGCACATACTTCCATACAAACAGTAGGTATCCTACGCACATACTTCCATACAAACAGTAGGTATCCTACGCACATACTTCCGTACAAACAGTAGGTATCCTACGCACATACTTCCATATAAACAGTAGGTGAGTTTTATCTTTCTCTATAGTTCTCACCACTGTGTATCACTACCCAGCCGACAGTTCCATTCCCCCGAGATTAGGGAAACATTGAGAAATACTCCCTATGCCATCATAAGTTACTCAGAGGCCTAGCCAGGTCGATCCAAACACAGTTGAACTGTTCTCGGTTTTTTTCTTCGGGCCTCACATACAAGTTCAAATCCTAAGCTACGCCTTGCTCAGACAGTCTGTGTTTTTCCACTATACAGATACATTGTTTAATCTAATTCTGACTAAAACTACACACATCAACAGATTAGAAGTTTATGATTCTAATCAATTTCATACAGTTAAGGTTTCAGAGTGGAATTATTTTATCATTATCTTTCAACATATACGTTATTTTATCACAGACATATCAAGTTTGTATATAAAACTATTTCTAAGATGCATACCTTCAGTTTTTCCCGAACTCACTTCACTCAGAGGGAGGCTTGTGCTGGCTCAAGTGCAGATCAAATACACTGCTGCAGTTGACATAGCATACATCGGCTGACGTAGCCTCGCAAGCCAATCACAGAACGTGTCGACAGTATTGAAGCAAATCGTACAATCCAGCCAGGTTGATAAAGATTTAAATTCGGTAAGATCGCACAGTGTGACATGTAATAATCGGAGAAGACTGAATCCGACGTACAGTGTGGGAAGGCCTTTAAGGAAATTCAGCGTTAACTGTGTCTTCAATTAGGAATGTGAACAAGCTTGGTCAATCTTACCCCGTTCTGTTGTGCTTCATTATCTCCATTTCTCTATATGCTGTTACCATATCTTACCATCTACAGGTTGGATCGACACATGGTACACCCATGGGACACTCCATGGTGTCTGCACCCTCAAGGTCTGTGACCCAGGCCCCTCCCAAGCTCACCCCCTCCATCATCTCTGCGGCCCCCACTGTCTACACGGCTCCCTCCGGACCCAAGATACCAGACATCCATGCCCAGAGAAAGGCTCGCATGGTAAGCACACTCACTTCTACTCTTTTTAGTTGAATGTCCTTTGCATTCAAAATAAATTCAGCGACTACTTAAAATTTGCATTCTACATACTTTCCAAGTCTGCTGCTGTTTGCTGCAAATTCGCACTGAATCTCATCTATCATCATATCTCTGATTTGTTTTTTTCTCTCACTGTTCTCCCTCTGACTTCATCAGGAGGAGCTGGCAGCGTCTGTAGCAGAACAGCAGGCAGCGGTGATGGCCGCCGGACTGCTGGAGGCTAAGAAGGAGGCCAGCCTGGCCGCCGCAGATGACAACGTTATCGGACCCAGCATGCCAGAGCCCGAGCCCGTCCACACTGAGGTACAGAACACTCTGCCTTGTTTTTCAGCCCTGGCCCTAGTTAAACGGTTTAAACTTTCCTGCATTCAAAATGCTTGTACAATTTAGTTGGTATAGACTTGACCCAAACCTTACAAAGGGCCAGTATTGCAGCAATCTCTAGAATAGGTCTGACTCTAGAATCTTGTGTTTCTCTGCAGCCAGTGGATAGCACAGCAGAGGAGAAGAAGAAGGGTAAGCAAGAGAAGTCGAAGAAGTGTATCCGTACAGCCGCAGGCACCAGCTGGGAGGACCAGAGTCTACTGGAGTGGGACTCGGGTAAGATAGCTAATGATTTCAGATTACACTGAGACGATTAATTCCTAGTTCAATTTCTTTTTTAGCAACTCTAGTATTTACACACTAGCGTTGCTGGGAAGTAGCGTGCAAAAAAACTGAATAGCCCGCCGAATTCCAGAAGTTCAATCAACTTCAATTTCAACTTACTCTGTCAATTGTCCATAGGGTTGGTCCTTATGCAAGGGGGAAATTGAGAAAGAACATCTAATAGAACATAAATTAAAGACTTTCCAAATGTTGGTCTGTTGTAGACCCGCATACTTCATGTCAAAATAAAAGTCCTGCACGTGCGCCATACCTGCAACAACAAAAAAGCAAGTTCTTGTGGGGGACTTATTTTGACATGAGGTAAGTAGAGGAACTGACCTCTTATTTAATTATTTAATCAGGTAGGCTAGTTGAGAACAAGTTCTCATTTACAACGGCGACCTGGCCAAGATAAAGCAAAGCAATTCGACACATACAACAACAGAGTTACACATGGAATAAACAAACATACAGTCAATAATACAGTAGAAAAAGTATATACAGTGTGTACAAATGAGGTAGGATAAGGGAGGTAAGGCAATAAATAGGCCATGGTGGTGAAGTAATTACAATATAGCAATTAAACACTGGAATGGTAGATGTGCAGAAGATGAATGTGCAAGTAGAGATACTGGGGTGCAAAGGAGCAAGATAACTAAATACATATAGTATGGGGATGAGGTAGTTCGATGGCTATTTACAGATGGGCTATGTACAGGTGCAGTTATCTGTGAGCTGCTCTGACAGCTGGTGCTTAAAACTAGTGAGGGAGATATGAGTCTCCAGCTTCAGTGATTTTTGCAGTTCGTTCCAGTCATTGGCAGCAGAGAACTGAAAGGAAAGGCAGCAAAGGAGGAATTGGCTTTGGGGATGACCAGTGAGATATACCTGCTGGAGCGCGTGCTACGGGTGGGTGCTGCTATGGTGACCAGTGACCTGAGATAAGGTGGTGCTTTACCTAGCAGAGACTTGTAGATGACGTGGAGCCAATGGGTTTGGCGGCGAGTATGAAGCGAGGGCCAGCCAACGAGAGCATATAGGTCGCAGTGGTGGGTAGTATATGAGGCTTTGGTGACAAAACGGATGGCATACGAGGGTATGTTTGGCAGCATGAGTGAAGAATGCTTTTTTGCGAAATAGGAAGCCGATTCTAGATTTAATTTTCAATTGTCGATGCTTAATGCGAGTCTGGAAGGAGAGTTTACGGTCTAACCAGACATATAGGTATTTGTAGTTGTCCACATATTCTAAGTCAGAACCGTCCAGAGTAGTGATGCTGGACAGGCGGGCAGGTTCGGGCAGCGATCGTTTGAAGAGCATGCATTTAGTTTGACTTGTATTTAAGAGCAGTTGGAGGCCACGGAAGGAGAGTTGTATGGCATTGAAGCTCATCTGGAGGTTAGTTAACACGGTGTCCAAAGAAGAGAATTGAACCCTGTGGCACCCCCATAGACTGCCAGAGGTCTGGACAACAGGCCCTCCGATTTGACACACTGAACTCTATCAGAGATGTAGTTGGTGAACCAGGTGAGGGGAAAGTCATTTGAGAAACCAAGGCTGTTTAGTCTGCCAATGAGGATGTGGTGATTGACAGAGTCGAAAGCCTTGGCCAGGTCGATGAATATGGCTGCACAGTAATGTCTCTAATCGATGGCGGTTATATCGTTTAGGACCTTGAGCGTGGCTGAGGTGCTCCCATGACCAGCCCTGAAACCAGATTGCATACCGGAGAAGGTACGGTGGGATTCGAAATGGTCGGTAATCTGTTTGTTAACTTAGCTTTTGAAGACCTTGGCAGGGTAGGATATACGTCTATAGCAGTTTGGGTCTAGAGTGTCTCCCCCTTTGAAGAGGGGGATGATCGAGGCAGCTTTCCAATCTTTGGGGATCTCAGACGATACGAAAGAGCGGTTGAACAGGCTAGTAATAGGGGTTGCAACAATTTCGGCAGATCATTTTAGAAAGAGAGGGTCCAGATTGCCTAGCCCGGCTGAGTTGTAGGGGTCCAGGTTTTGCAGCTCTTTCAGAACATCAGCTATCTGGATTTGTGTGAAGGAGAAATGGGGGAGGCTTGGGCAAGTTGCTGTGGGGCATGCAGGTCTGTTGATCGGGGTAGGGGTAGCCAGCTTATTGAAATTTTGATCGGTGGTGACAGTGTTTCCTAGCCTCAGTGCAGTGGGCAGCTAGGAGGAGGTGCTCTTATTCTCCATGGACTTTACAGTGTCCCAGAACTTTTTGGAGTTTGTGCTACAGGATGAAAATTTCTGCTTAGGAAAGCTACGGCTAGCTTTTTCAACTGCCTGTGTATATTGGTTCCTAACTTACCTGAAAAGTTGCATGTCACTGGGTTTATTCGGTGCTAATGCAGAACGACACAGGATGTTTTTGTGCTGGTCAAGGGCAGTCAGGTCTGGAGAGAACCAAGGGCTATATCTGTTCCTGGTTCTAAATGTTTTGAATGGGGCATGCTTATTGAAGATGTTGAGGAAGGCACTTTTAAAGAAAAAACAGTCATCCTCTAATGACGGGATGAGGTCAATATCCTTCCAGGATACCCGGGCCAGGTCGATTAGAAAGGCCTGCTTGCTGAAGTGTTTTAGAGAGCATTTGACAGTGATGAGGGGTGGGCGTTTGACCACAGACCCATTACGGATGCAGGCAATGAGGCCTCTGAGGAACTGCAGGGTCTACAACAGACCCACGTTTGGAAATCCTGTTTAATTATATCTTCCATTAACATCTAAAGGAATGTATAGTTCGACAGAATTTTGATAGGTGGATCAGTTAAATAAGTCCCATCTTTTTTTTCTTCCTCAAATTCCCCCCTGCATAAGGACCATAAGGACAATTAACAGAGTACGTTGAATTGTATTTCTTTCGCAAGCTAATTCCCAGCAACACTAGTGTATAAAATACTAACATTGCTAAAAGCAGCTACCTACTTACCTGTATATAGAATAGTATCATTTTTGTTTTCACTACAAACAGGCGACTGTCCCATTCCCTTTTTGTCCCTCCCTCTTTGCTCAGCATCACACCTCATCTGACTTTCCTCCTCCATCCAGATGATTTCAGAATCTTCTGTGGAGACCTTGGCAATGAGGTGAACGACGACATCCTGGCAAGGGCATTCAGCCGCTACCCCTCCTATCTGAAAGCCAAGGTGGTGCGGGACAAACGCACTGGCAAGACCAAGGGCTATGGCTTTGTCAGCTTCAAGGACCCCAATGACTACGTCCGCGCCATGAGGGAGATGAACGGTGAGCAATAGTATGTGTGAAATGGCCAACAAGTTTTGTGTCCAACCCCAAGATGTCATTTTAAAATGGGGAGTAACTCCTGATCTGAATCTTTTAATTCTGAGGCTCTGTAGTAAGTAATATCTCGTGGGAACATGGATTTTTCTTTTTTCATGCAAACACCGGATTAGCTGCATAATTTAGCAAGAAATCATAGGTAGAAAGCTAAGGAAGGTGACAAATGCACGGCCAAGGGCTACAGCTTTGTCAGCTTCAAGGACCCTAATGATTACATCCACACCATGAGAGAGATGAATGGTGAGCAGTTATGTGTGTTGAGAATGACTTCTCCTTTCCTAACACCTACCTGTGTGGTGGCACCAGTCCAATTCTCAACTGATCATAAACTATTTTTTTTTCACAGGGAAGTATGTGGGCAGCAGACCCATCAAACTGAGAAAGAGCATGTGGAAGGACAGGAACATGGAAGTTGTACGCAAGAAACAGAAGGAGAAAAAGAAACTGGGACTGAGATAGACAATGTTTCCCTTATGTATGTGCAAGTGTTTTTTGCCTGGGAGTGTGTGAGAATCACACTGATGGCCTAATATAGTTGCCAGGCCACTCATCCAGCTATCTGACATGTTTTCAATTACCACAGAGTAGGGATGTCATTTTACTCATGGAACATGGTTAAACTCGGCTACGAAACACTGTACATGGCACTGGTCCTGGTTGCAATGGTTAGACATGAACCATGCCCGTATGAAGTTTAGAATTTACTGATCTCCATTTTTTTTTATTTTAACATTTTAATTTGTAAATAATTTCTGAACATCACTCAGATTTTCTTAGTTGGTATGGCTCCTATGCATCTCGAATGTCTGAAATGTGAGATTGGTGATCTCATTTATGTATATGCTATTGTGGAAACTACTTCCAATGGCAATTATGTATTTCCGGGTAGCCTCTGTTATTCATACAGCAAACCATTATTTTTTTAAAATATAAATGTTTGTACATTAAAGTGGCTTAGTTTGAAGCAGTGGATTCAAACCAATGCAAAGTTTTTAAAATAAACCAAATGTCTTGACATATTTGCCTGGCACTCACCTTTCCTGTCCTCCAGCCCAGGCAATGAAAGAGGTTACTGAGGTGAGGTGGGATAGTTCATAAATTGGTCACAAGATGGGGCTCCAATACCATCTTGATTCTTTAATAAACCGACCGTTGAAAGGTAGGGTTGCTATACATACCTTGCTTTAAATTGTAACGGTATACAAAATGGACGAGAAGGTCAGCTTTTAAGATAACCGATATTTAATATTTTGTCCAACTACCATTTGGAGTATTCAACGTTACCATAGCCTGAGGCATAAGGCATTCTCAATTGTGCCATACATTGGGGAGAATATAGGATAATACTGTTGGATTCTATTTGAGATTAGAAGTATTGTGGAACTAAAACCTTTTGCCCTCAGTGCACAATTTCTAGGAAATAGCTATGTGTTAAAACAGATGCCTGTCTTGGGAAGTAATTGGATGATAAAGAATGCTTGTATCAAGTCTCACCAATTTAAATATAATGCGAGGGAAAAGACGGCTAGCTGAATATATTTAGATTTAACTTGAAAGCATAAATAAAGGATAGCCAGTCTGCTTCTTACGCCTTTGTCCGATCAGGGGCATCAACTGGACCTCAGCATTTACACAAAATAGGGGAGCGCTGTCTAAACGAGTCTTTTTGGCTGATCAATGAAGATAGAAAATTTGTTTATCATTGTTGGCGTTAAAATAATGTTATCTTATTTACGATTAACTAGAGCCTTACACTCAATCTTTACGTTTCCATAAAATACACATCCCTTTGAGTTTTGGTATCGGCGGATAGACACTGCTTATCCACATTTCAACCACACGTGTGTAGAAACATCTCATTGCCTGAACTGAGGCAGCGAATGCAGCCTACTAACGATGTAGAAAGGACGATTTTGCATGAACCGAGAACTTCTTCAGATTTCTAACTAGCAAATTATGTCGTCTATAATATGGAGACAGTTGTCTACATTTTCATCAGGATCTCGCTGAAAATTTGTTTTTTGCCAAGGCAACGAACTAGATTTCGCCAC
The DNA here is from genome assembly GCF_023373465.1 of Oncorhynchus keta. Classification (NCBI taxonomy): domain Eukaryota; kingdom Metazoa; phylum Chordata; class Actinopteri; order Salmoniformes; family Salmonidae; genus Oncorhynchus; species Oncorhynchus keta. Next base: position 71,467,546 of record NC_068454.1, on the reverse strand, counting down.
CCCCTCGTTGTTCCAGTCACTCCTCACAGTCCTGTCTTGGAGGGCTGGTTAGGAGGTCCTTTTTCGTGTTAGATTCACAACTAGCAATGATGCTTCAATATTTTCTAAATGTGAGGTAAACTATTGGCATAGTTTGCTAACGTTACATATCAAGAAGCGGAGGGCCACTTTAACGAATGCATCAAACATTAATTTAAACCAGTGAGATTGGAATTTGAAGACAGCCCATCCGAACCTTTCCCCCCGAACCTGGATATCGGAATGGTGGTAAGTCATATTTTTTGTCTTAGTTCAGGCTGCATATGTCAGACATGAGGCAAGTGAAAAAAAACGTTTGGCAACAAAACATGTGATAGCTAGTTTTTCGTACCATGTCTGTCACATATGCCTAGTCTGTGTGGCAAATTGAAAGAGAAGATGCTGTCCAGTCCGTTGTTGCCATTAGTTACAGGGACACTGCTGAACCTTGGCCTGTCACTGCTTCGCTCAAGTCATTTGATATGGTTGTCTTTATCTGACCAACTAAATCTTATAGCTAATGCTATAAAGCCAGATCCCATGTGGCTATGCCGTTTATTAGCTCAATTTAACTAACTAACTAGTTACGTTATTTATTTCATCTAGTGTGCTAGCTAGCTCCAGTTAGCCACATCGCGCGCCCCTCCCTTGAAACGCAAGCATGAATGGCGGTGTTGTCTGTCAGCCAGACAGGGTGATTCGGTTTTACTGGGCATTCATCACTTGCCTTAATTCGAATATTTACGTGCTGTCTACAACGTGTCATCGTTTAACAATCTAGCAAGGCTCGCTAATATTATTATGATTGCCTTGTTAGTTGCTAGATTGGCAGCTGAAAACATTTTTGAAAACGGACGGTCTTTTGTCTACTCCGGCTAGGGCTTCCATTTCATTAATTGCGCGCAAGCCACAGTGATGTGCAGCTCTTTTCCAACGAACGTCATTCTCATAACAAAGGCACGGGATACTAATGTAGCTAATATGCTTTTAAATTAGTTAGTACTAAAGAAACGAATGTTATATGCGCAACATAATACAACTAATCTGTTTCCCATTGTCGGGCTGCAACGTTTTCAGATATAATATTGTTAAAGTCCCTCTCAGGCGTGTAGATACAATCGGTTCCAGGTAACTGTCGGCGTGATGAAGTAACACTTCAAACCGTTCCAACGCTATGCTGTCGTCTCGCGCTATAACATCACTTCACTGACTTCATGTTTTCCTAAGGTAAAAGCGCTTTAGACTTGATGGTTAGTCATAGCTGTGCAACTTGAAATGGTATTTTATTGAATGGAGTGATTGGCCTGCCAACTCCATTTTGATATATTGTCTACTCCCCTGGAGTTATGTCGCGTTCACGTGTTAGTCAGATCTAGGAAACTCGAAAATGTCTGACTTCCTATATCTGACTAGCACGTGAACGTGTCATTATTCTTACATACAGCTGTGTTTGCAATAGACATGGGTTTTGCATACCAGTGGAACAGGTCGTTCTACCAGAGAATATGGTGGTTTATGATCAGAGGATACAAATCCCCTCCATCCACGAGTCTCCTGCTCTCAAGACTGACAATTAGTAATCTGGGTTAGGTCCCAAGACTGGCTCTTTGCCACAGCATAGGGTATTTCTGTCATTAATGATCAATCCATCATTAATCTACCCAACCGTAGTGGACCCAGTATGTTAAAGTTGAAACAGGCTGAACTAGTGCTTAGCTTCAGATTATGTCACCTATGTTTATTCTCAGACTGTACATTACATTTCCCTTGGAAAACTAGGAATAGCCAGGCCTATTTTATGCTTCTAATGCCTGGCCAAACAAGGCATGTGTGTCATTACTGCTTTTTCCTTTATGGAGCTAAATCTTATGGACTTCATTCTGGCTCTGTTGGATTGACTCACTGGTTTCAGATAGATAGTTGGTTCCATGTTCTAGAGAAGCATTACTGTGTTGTCAGTCCTGAGTCTAAAAATTCGCTCAAGGCTATAGTTTAGCCTCCATCTCACAATCTCAAGACCCATTGGTTACGTTGACCTCCCTGGTCTGAACCCTTTCCAAGTATCCTTGTATGTTGTCATTCAGATTCCATGTCCAGCTGGTGTAGTGTATCTTGGCCTGCTCTCCCCAATAGTCAGTTTGAGGATTAGCTCTGCCTCCAGTGTGAGCAGCAGTGGGCGATCAAGGTGTTTAATTACAAACCCAGCATCTTCATAACTCTGTCTGGCAGGAGCTGTGCGTTTCAGAGATTGAATGAGACTAAGACTGAGGGCCTGTGTGTCTGTGTGTATACCATACAGAGACTGAGCGACTGAGACCGAGTGTGTGTCTGTGTGTATACCATACAGAGACTGAGCGACTGAGACCGAGTGTGTGTCTGTGTGTATACTGTACTGAGACGGAGACAGAAAAATACTGTTTGTGTCTTTGTTTCGGACAGACTGTTTATTTACAGCTGTTGGATGGACTCACCGGCAACATACCTAATTGATTTCCGTTTAATCGTCTCATGTACGGTCACTTGCAATGTTCGGTAAGAGGAAAATCAATGCAGACTGATGGTAATGTTGTGTTAAGAGCCTTTTACGGTTGGACATTACATTTGCCAAACAAGAGTTATTCTGCTTCCTTTGCGTTGTTGGCGCAGTGTGCAGCCGGCTGCAGTTCAATGTGTGTGTGTGTGTAGTTTTTCTGTACGTATTTGGATTTGTAGTAAGACTATTATAAAGATTAGGCTTCCGTTGCAGCACAAATTAGCTTATCCCAGCCCCAACTGAACTCAAATGCTAGTTGTTTTCAACACACTTGATTTAATGTAAATGCTCCCCTAGGATGCTCACTTGCCGACAGGAGAATGAAATGCTTGGCCTGTGGCTGCCAACAGCTGAATGATAGGGGGCTCTTACTGTACAGAAAGGAACTCTCTAATAATACATCCTTTTTATTTATGCATCATGCCCTGATGTGCTCTGGATAATTTAATCCTATTGAAGCTTGTTCCCAGCTGTTGTCCCTTCTTGCTACCATTGATGACCTGAGGAGTTGAAGTGGTAAGGGAAGTGCCTCAGTACACACACACACACACACACCCTCCCTGTCCTCGGTGCACCAGCGTTATTATTGCAAGAAAACATGAGAGGAATGGTTGATTTTGATGTTTGTCAGAATCAGCACTGCTGTTGTTACATAACCTCACATTCTATTCCACTATTCCCCCCCCCCCTCTGCCACTTGGGCTGCACAAATTACATAAAGATGTCCTCAATGTACAAATTTGGTAGGGATAGAGAGAGACCCTAGACAGGAAGATGGAGAGAAAGGTAAAAAGCAAAGAGTTGGCACAGCAGGGCCACGCCCACCAATAATCCTCTCCATCGCTTCCTGTTTACTGTGAGGCCCTCCTACTCCCTTCCTCTCTACCCTCATCTCTTGCTCACTCTCTACCCTCATCTCTTGCTCACTCTATCTTCCCTAGAGATAGACACCTGTGTGGATCTGCCTGTAATGGAGAACAAACACAATACACACACAAATCAATGGCTGCTTACAGACTCTGTAACACTGGCGTTCTGGCCACACCACCTCTGTCATTGGCCACTGGTTTGGTTCTTCACTGACCGATCATTATTTGATCACATACCGTATAATGAGAAACGAAACAAGCCTGGCTGCATTAGCAACAACGTTCAGTCACAAAGCAAGCGGTTTATGTTTGAGCTGAAATGAGGATGTGGAGAGCGGCACGGGGGGACTGGTTTAGGCAGGGCACAGCTCGTTGTCAGGGGTGACGGTCAGACAGTCCCCCTGTGTGCTCAGTGCTGCTCTCTGCTCGTCTCTACTTCCCCCTGCATGTGGACTCACCGTGAGGACAGATGTTTAGAAAGATCTAGTTTGACCACCTCGGAGCACTACTACGCCTATTGTTTGTCCTGTGTGCTTTATTCAGCAGATCGACAAAATGTGAGAGCTCCATGTAGCCTAGTGTAGGCTATATTATGGACTCATAACCCTAACCGACACGCAACACAGGTACTTTTATTTATTAAATGAAAATTATAATAATGGTGAATTTAATTACCGCTAGGCTACAGCCAGGGGGCTGTTTAGCTGAGCATGTTAACATGTTGAGCATCTTTCAAGCTGCTTTCAAAGCAGGCCCTTTAGAGAGGTGTGAGTCTCATGTGAGCCATCACTATGTTATTACCAGGCACTTTCTGCTGTACCTCATGCCATGTAAATAGTAAAGGGATCTTTGATCCCTGGTAGGTCTAGAGGTGAGCTATGAGGTGAGCTAAAGAGGCCTGACTGGGGACACCAGCCCTGTCCCTGACCCCTTTCCCAGGGCCTAAAGCTGGAACTGGGTTCACAGGGCTGCTGCTGACAGCTTGGGGGCAAGGGGCGTCACAGAGTCCCGCCTCAGGCCAGAGAAGGTCTGGGTGAGGGCACTGCCTCACGCCCTGTCACCCATCATCTCCTCTAACGCCCTCATAGAGGAGAAGCCAGCCGGCACCAGCCACGCCCAACGTGCGCACACACACACACTACTCACCCTGGAGACTCTTTAATGGGTGCTTAACATTAGATCTCTGTGCTAATACTGTGTACGATCAGATATGGTTTATTTACAGTACATTAACCTGTATACAAACCTACGACTTTCTTCCCTTCCCCCTCTTACTACTCCCCTCTCTCTGTCTGTTTTGGCCTGGAGGCTGGAATGTGTGCTATGCCAATATCTGTTTTGCCTCATGGATCACCCTTCTATCCATGACTTACAGTACAGTCAGTGCCTTGAAACCGGTTTTGCATTATGATTCATATCCTGGTTGTCCAAGCCCATATACAGCAGCTTGAAGAGACACTGACTAAACAGACAGCAAACCTGCATATGCAGTACAGCCACCAAGTCACTATACTGGAGTGTAGCCCTCTGTCCATATACTATACATGCTAGCTCTATAGTTTAAAATCTTTCATGTTGCCTTGACATCCTCCAACTTGCTGAAGCAAGTCTTCAGAACCCCCCCACCTTTACTGTGGCTAGCGACCTTGTTTCCCCCCACCAGACCTAGGCTCCACGTATGGATAGTTTTTCTCCTGTTACTGTTTTCATTTAGCCATTCTCTCTCTCCCTAATCCCTTTATGGTTTTTCTCTCTCTCCGCTGCAGTCAGATGCTCTGGGTGCCAGCTGTCTGACCCTATAGAAACATCTGTTCTGAAGCCATGCCCACATTGTTCCGTACCAAAATAAATGGTCCACTGTCCCGCATGTCTCGCTACACACACACCATACACTTGTTCACAACAGTCAGGCTTCTGACGAATTCACCCTCTTTTTCTTTCCTCTACTTCTTTCTTCTTCTTTTTAGTCTTTTCTCTCCCTCTCTTGTGTGTCTCTATCTCACGTGGCTGCAGCTGGGATGAGGGCAGTGTTTGGTGTTTAGTATGCTGCCGGTGGCTCTGTGTCTTTCCTGTCGCGTGGAAGAAAGAGGACGGGGCTCCCAGAGAGGCGCTTTTTGGGTAACGGGCGGTGGGGGTCGACAGGGGGACTGTCTGTTTCCCAGGGACCCTCTTCTGGAATGTCCATGATAGAGCCCACCTTGCTCCATTCTTACACAGCCTAGACCCTCCCCAGTCTTCCATCTCAGCTAGCCTTCGCTATGGCTTCCCATGCTTACTCGGGGAGATGGGAGAAGATTTGGGGGGCAGTGTTTGTTGCATTAGCCTGAAGGAGTACAGGGAGGGAGGGATGGGTGAGTGCGGTTCCTTTTTTTGGGGTGTCGTTGGGGGTTAGGTGGGATCTATAGGAGGTGAGGGGATGGTGGGGCATGGCTGAATGGGAAGGCCTGTTTTGTTCTGTGAAAGGTCAAAGGGCAGTGGGGGGGGGTTAACGGAGCTCATGCATTAGAAACACACTCCCAGTAAAGTTGTTTTGAGGCTGGGAGACAGAAGAAGCACCCCTCTGGTACACCTCTACAGTGTTAGTGATGGCATACTACATCAATAACCAAGGGGCCTAATGTTGCGTGAAACATGAAAAGTAGTCATGTGCAGTCTAGTGTTGTGACTATCTAACTGTACCTCACTGAGTGTGTTTACATGTGCCATTGGGCTGTCAACCTGCTGAATGACTTGACCCCTGGCCTCCCGTCTCTGGATCCAGGCTGATGCTTCTCACCCATGTCCAGTCCCCAAGCTCCTTTCACTGTAGTAGCCCCTGGATTTGAACAACACAGTCCCTGTCTGTCTCTGTCACCACCCCCACCCCCCCACGTGTGCAGTGTGTCCGGCGTGACAGATCAACACTTGTAGCCACGACTACTACTTGCTCCAAACTGGCCCATTCACATCACATTAGCCCATCCGCGACCACTTGCAGATGATGACAATAACGAAAAGAGCAGATTTGTGATGCCCATCCTCTTCACCCCACCTTCCCCGAATTCTCCCAAGATCCGTCTCCCAACATTACCCACTTATTCAGTCCTCAGAGAAAGAGGGGCTGACACTTCTATTACACTGGGTCGCTACGAAAGAGAGGGGGAGGGAGAGAGTGAGCATGAAAGGACACTCTTTGAACCTATTGTTCCCCCTGGAGAACGAGGGAAGGAAGGAACGAAGGGTGGAGAAGTGTAGGGGATTCTCATTGTCCTCTTTCATACAGAAAGTGAGTGAAATGGAGGAGTGAGAGAAGCAGGGGATGGGGCATGGAGGAGTAGCAGGGGGAGTTCTAGACAACAAGCAAAACTGTTGGAGCAGCTGGGTTACACAAACAGACATTTACCTTTTGGGCTGTAGTATTCTCTGTTGGCAAGCCTGTTGGCAAGCCAGACCCAGCCAACCATCCCAAGCCAACGTTGTGCTGTGACCTGAAGAGGACAGACCCAAGACCCCTTGACTGTGAAGACCGCGTCGCTTGGAGTGGGGCAGTTTACTGACCGTGGGAGAAAAGGGACAATAACAAATGGCTCTTCTTCTGCTTGACTGACCCTCTATCCTATTGTCTTATTTTGGGGTCAAGATCCAGGACACCTGCTGAGCCTCAGAGAGGCAGAGACAAAACAATAATCGTAATAATAGCCAGCCAGAGATTTAGTTATGAGAGATTTGTCAGGATTGATTTATGCAGAGTGGTTTTGAGCTTGTTTTTCAGTCGTCATATATATATATATGTGTGTGTGAGACCCACTTCACTCAACACACCTACAGGCATGAGAGAGTTGCTTGCAACTGTCGCTGCACAAACATCTGTGTCAAGTTCAGAGTCTGTAGAGGAATGAGAGAAGCTCACACACCCCTGCACACACCGTCCAGTTCACCCCACATAGTCGAGCACATTTGAGCCTGCTTAAACCCTCTCAATCGCACAAGCATAGAAGTAGTTGAATCAGACTCTCACACCATTATTTTTCATTCCCTGTGACACACTCTAGCATGCACACACACACACACACACACACACACACACACACACACACACACACACACACACTCTAGCATAGACATCCACACACACTCTTATCCTACTCTGACATCCTGTCCACCTAAATCTTATCCATGCAGTCCTTTTTATAAGCTCGAGAAAGCACACAATCTCCCTCTCACGGCCTGACATGCAAAAACATGTTGCGTTACCATAGCGACGCTGCCCACATGACGGAAGATCTCGGCAACTGTTGGTAAGGCTCTGGCTGACTAGAAAGCATGGAGCCTCACTTCCCACATCATAAACACCAACGTCTGCTCTGCACAGACCAACAGGCTGCCCACTGACTCTAGTCAACATTTTAAGCACACTCGATGCCTGTGACTTAGTAAGGTTAGTAAGGAACAGTCTCACTCTTGTGATTCATAGGGTAGAGTAGGCCTAGCCGAACTCCCTACAATTACGAAGCCTAACCATGTGACTTGGGACTGTTGTAGGAGTTGAATGGCAGAGGCTATAATAGAATGATCATTGGGCAGATTCACTTGCAGAGAATTCCCTCCTACACACACATTCAAATCAATGGCATTGTTTTTGTATGTTTTTTTTAGGGGCATTTTTACATAGCAGCAGAATTACTCCCCCTCCCAGAGAAAGCTTCACCGATACTCTTTGATACTTTTCTAATGTGCCCCCCACACACACACACACACACAAACACGCAGCATAGGCACGACCAAATCTTATACACACACACGACTTAGGCATACTCTAGAAGGAACAAAACTGTCACATTTAACCCATTTCCTCAGCGTGTTGACCCCTGTGTGTGACCCATGTCTGTCTGCTCCTCTCCCACCTCCAACTAACTAGATTAGCCAACTCCCCTGAGACAGACAGTGTGACAACACTTCACTCTGCTGTAATACTGGGAAGCCCAAGCACAATGATGCTGTCCGTGCTGACAACCTCACAGGTTATACTGTTAGAAATGGTATGCGACTGACTTATCGAAATACCAAGGGTTGTTGTCAACAAAGAGTATTCAAAACCAGTATAGGCATCTGAGATCTGTTTCTCTCTGTGGGTTATGGGTTAGATGGCACTATTATATGGATGGTTCTGTATGGGAATCAAGTGACCTTTTAATTGTGTCAGAGTGGAGAAGGCTTTCAGAGCAGTGGTGTTGATGCATGGCCTTGTTACGTTAGATCAGAGCTGGTTGGTTAAGGTTTGGCTCTTTCTGATGGAGCGTGAACAGTCAGCCAAGTCCTCTCGCACCAGCTCTCAACACAGGCCACTTCGTGTTACAGCAAAGCTCAATAGAATTGTTTCTATTTATTTATTTATGTTTTTATTTTATTTTTTTACCCTCAAACAATTAGGCTAAACAAAAGTCTGACCTTCTCTCTAGAATCAACTTTGAACTCAACTTACTCAAATCCCTCAAGGAAGCAGTCTAGAGTGTATTGTCTCTTGTCTACACACATTAAGCCTCTTGTATGAAGGGACGGAAATTAAATGTGCTTCCTTCGTTTTCTTTTTCTGTGTGAAGTGTCGTGACCCCAGTGGGTTGGGAAATGCACCATGTTTATACGCGCTATGAGCCGGACAGTCATGTCTGGTAAGTCTCCGTCTACCCAAACTGTCTGTATGCACCTCTTTATGTCTGTGGGTACTTATTGTGCCTGTCTATGTATGGTGGTCTGTCTGCACATGTGTGTAAATATACATACGTGTGCATGCGGTCAACAATTATTACAAGTATTGTCTATCTCTGTATGTCGTCAGCACGATAATGTCTGTGTGTGTGGCTTTACCCAGTGTGGTGTAAGTGATCTGCTATTCTGGGGAGACATTCTATCTATGTTATCTCTGTGGCCTGTACAGTATGCATGCTTGTTTTGTCTTATTCCCCTGTGTCTCCATGGTGGTCATGTCTCTGTGTGGCACTGTTTGCCACAGAACAGTGGGAAATGTTCATTATGGCACGTAGTTATGGACCAGAAACTACCCAGCAATGGATGACTTTGTACCAGTGTTGGCGATGATCCTCTGAAAATATTGATTACCAAGCTACCAATTACTTCACACTGGAGGAAGAAAAACTACACTAGAGTTACTTTGAAAAAGTAGTTCACTAGATCCAACTACTTTGTGATAAGTTATCATATCAAAATCTGAAATGTCATTGACTACAATTTGTTAAAACAGATCTCTCTGAAGTAAGATAACAGAATGTGCATATTAAACACAAACTGTCTTTCAAATGAGAATTAGGGGAAGGGCTGATGCCAAAAAAGATAAGAAATTCTTGTCTACTTCAGCCATATCTTCTTTTCTATTTGCAAGAAGAGTAGTGTATAGGTCCAGTAGTTAGCTACACTGCTACATGGCCCCAAAAAAAGTAATTAACTATGTACTAAAACACTACCAAGATTGTAATTTAGTAAACTACATTTTGAAGTTGGTGGTAGTTTCAGTTACTTGTTGAACTACATGTAGTTCACTACTCCCCAACACTGGGTAGACTCTGGGTAGATGCTGGGTAGAGCTGGTGCTGAACAACTGCAGCCGCTCTTCCCAAACAAGATCAGAGTTCCTGCTTTCCCGGTCCCTAAAGAGAGGCTGGAATACCAGGCATGCATTACATGGACTGTTGTTGGATCAGGGCACAAACATTCAAACTATGAGGTGAGATCTGATGACAGCGGCCTTACTGAGAGAACCAGGGTTTATCATTTAAAGATGTCTAAACTGAGAGGGGGTTTATATAGCATGCTGGATCCTCTAGACTCAACAGAACATGGTTTCTAGGTCAGCCTACTATACAGTTCTTCTCTGTACCACCAAGACTCCCTCCTCTTGGTCTTGTCGAAGCATTAAACGTGACACCTTTTTATTGCCCCCTTATGTGGTTTTGCTATGATGTGGAGGTTGTGTTGCCCTGTGTCACTGGCAGTTGTCGCCAGATAGATTAGGAAGGAAACCAAGCGTTTATATAAAGCGACCGACCGCCCGTCAGTCTGTCTCCTGCCCCTCACAGAACAGCTGAGAAGCCTGAGCTCTGGCAATGGCCCAGGGTTCAGATCGCTGTGTGTGTTCACACCATGAAATATTCAACAGTCAAGCATGTGTCTGTGCACACGCACACAGACGTAACCGCCAGGTATGCTAGGTCCACTTACCTGTCCCACTGAGCAGAATGCACTGAGAAGGGACCGTGATGGCTGGGCGGAGGTAACCATGGGAGACCGATGGTGACAGACAGATGGATGGACAGAGGGGATACATAGCACTGGAGATGGACTACACCAACATCTAAAAAGAACCCCCGCCCCCCTTGAAAGGGGTCCTCAATATGTTCAAGAAGAGGAGGATGCAGAAGGTAGAGAACAGGAGGTGGAGAGAAAGTGGGCTGCTGTGGAATCAATGAGGGGGGTGAGAGTGAATGCCTGCAGGGGTTATTACCCTGCCTGAATGCCATTAGGATTCTCATGTCTTTGGTTTTTGTCTGAAGAAGACCTGTTGCTGTACAACAATACCTACTAGAGCCTAGTCTCTTAGATTTAACTCCTGCTATTGTCCCTGAAGGCTGTGTGTGGATACTGCCCTGCTCTGACCGCCTGCCTGTGTCTCTGACCGTCTAGCTAACTGTTGTTTGGAAGCGGTGGCTTCCATGGCAGATCCAGTTTCAGGTGTCTATTGTGCCATACCAGCTGCCCGTGAAACTCTAGCCTGGTGTAGAATTAAGAGGGGTGTGGAGTTACTGGAAGAGCAACGACATGACGTGGTTCTCTACGTGGTCCGCTAATGACCTTTGGCATCCATTAATGTACCAGTCGGGTGGTGAACTAAGGTTTTACAATGTTGGAGATGGAATGAATGCATGTTGCAGACAGTCAGTGCAGACTGGATACAGGGTTCTTGTCTATAAATACCTCATCCCCTGCTTTGTAATGATGGACTCTCAGCTCGTTGAGTTTCTCTGCTGTTGTCACGCTGTCAGAGGGATTGAGTCGAGGCTAAGGGGCCGGCCTGTACTGAGGGCTGAACAGACACATCTTGGTGTGTGACACGCTCAATGCTTAAGTGATGCAGCACTGATGTATTCTGATTAAGCCTAGCTGTGCCCAGTTTAGCCCCAGTGCTTTCAGCCTCTATGGGCCCCGCTGAGTGCGTACACACACACACACACACACACACACACACACAGGTGGAGGCAGGTTTGTCCAGGCTTACTGTTAACAGTCAATTTACCACAGCAAGCCTATGCCAGGTGCTCGCTCGCCCATTCTCCCACTCACTCACCCAGGAACGGTGAGGGTGTCAGTTTTCCCTAAGCGATTGACCAGGCCCAGTTTGGGTTTGTAAGGTCAGTCACGGGAGGAGTAGTACTGATCCTAGGCCAATACTCTGAGGAGTAATGTTTTTCCCTGGAGCTGCAGTACTCTATCCAGCGCTGCATCCTCTGCTGAGAAATAACCTGTGAACAGACGCGCTGTCCCCAATCACAACTGGGAAGGTTTTAAAAGCCCAGGTCTTTTCATTGCTGTATCCTTTAAAGGTGTTGCAGGAGCCCATGACAGGCCGAGTAGTGGAGAATCTGATCTTCAACCTGGCTTGCACCCTTCCAAACTGTATCCAGTCTGCTATTGTCACAGTTGCTGTTGGCATGTGAGAGTGAGACATTGTAAGATAGGCCAACTCTCTGAGGAAACGGTAGATTCTTTTACACTTGTTCAGGTAGAGGCCTTTAGCGTCTGAACATGGGGTTTTGATATTTGATCCCATTTGAGTATTTGAAGGAGATTCAGGAGTCACTCATCCACATTCTTTTAGCCTAATTCCCATCTCATCCTCCCTCCATCTGGGCAAAACCATTTCCCACTGTGTATGTTGTGAATGGAGATGGTTGTCACCAATTCATCTCATGGGGGTTACAACCCTGCCTAATTTACATATTTATTTTTATTTAACTAGGCAAGTCAGTTAATCACAAATTCTTATTTACAATGACGGCCTACCAGGGAGCAGTGGGTTAACTGCCTTGTTCAGGGGCAGAATGGCAGATTTTTACCTTGTCAGCTCGGGGATTTGATTCAGCAACCTTTATGTTACAACGCTCTAACCACTAGGCTACCTGCTGCCTCTGAGTCTATTTGGGACATATTTCCCTGACAACAGACAAATTACTTCAGTTAGCCTCTACCAAAGCCTTATGGGTGTAATATACACTGGTCGTGTGAAAAATGGCTTGTTTACGTACACACACACAGTGAGTGATTGATGTTCGTTCCCTCTGGTGGTTGACAGCTCATCATTGCTGCTACCTGTTTGTGTAGGAGTGGGTATGTTGGTTTGCATTCATCAGCTGGATAATATGGAAAGGAGGTGGATATTGACATTGAAAGAGGGAGAGCAAGAGGTATGAATGAAAATGGGGACAAATATTTGTCTTTCGTTCATTTGTGATGACGATTACATGGCTGTATGCTGGTTTTAGAGATGAGTGAAGGCAGACCTAAAGCCAGAGGGAGAGGAGGGGTGTGTGTCTGGCTTGCCGTAAGGCCTGTGAAGGTGTGAACCATGTGATGGTTAGAGCTGTGTTTCCACCTGCTGTTGAGTCAGTATGAGTCAGTGCGCATTCAGCTCCGCTGTGTGACGGCTGCTGCATCGTCATGCAGATCCTGACAGGAAGGACTGGATACGCACAGGGGACAGGGATTTACTAACTAACAGCTTATATATGCTACAGCATGTGAAGTAGAATCAAGCACAGCTACCGCTACTACACTTTGCTCTGTCCTCTGCAGTGGTGTTAGTTGTGCTGTGTTTGTGTAAGTATCTTCTGCATGTTCTGTACTGTAGTCAGGAGTGACATCATGGGGCTGAGGAAGTTGCTTTGACCAAGTCAAATCACTGTCAAGAAGGAAGAGATTTTGTAGATGGTGTAGCCTATAAACCATACTTTGACGATAGTAGATATCTAGATATCTCCTGGTTGATGTCCTCCCGATCTCCCTTTTGAGGTACAGTCTTGACCACCACCCCTGGAGACAGACAGACACCATGTAAAGTGGCCTGTTGACTGTTGTTTTACTAACTATCTTTTTCCTCTTTCTCCCTCCCGAAGGCTTGGAGCACTGATAATCTGGACACTTCCGGGGAGCCCACTACCCGCTCCGTGGGCACCACTGCCAACTTGAAGGGGAAGATGAGCAAGAGGTGATACTGCCACTAAGACTGGCACACTGCCCTCCGGGTCTTAATCGTTTCACTGAGGGTGGATTGGAACAGTTAAAGATCATTTTAAAGAGGGTGGAACAAGTACACTGCTGACCTGCACACGGGAAATGTGACTGCAGTGTAGTTACAGGAAGCAGAAGTGGTGTGAAATGTGAACCATTAGGCACCGATGGAACTTTGGTGCCAGACAGGGGATGCCAAGCATAGACTGACAGGAAGGGTGTATATTATATATATTTTAGTATTTCAGGTTCACTATACTTTGTAGCTGTGCTCTGTGATGAATGACCTTGTATGGACATCCCTGTCAGGTATTAAACCACTTCTGTGGAGACACGGGTCGGAGAGAAGTTTATACACAAACACATACAGGGAACCTCAGAACTTCCCTTACAGACCACGCAGTGCTGTGAAACAGGACGTTCCCCAGTTTCATTTCCCCCTGGCTGTGGTGAGATTATGTTGTAGTTGATAGTGGGAGGTTGATGTGATGTGAAGCTTTGAGGAGTGAGTGGTGTCACTGATAAAGTCTGGCCCTGGTCACCGCAGGTTGGCATGAAACCTAACCTTAACCACACCGCTAAACCTAATGCCTAACCTTAAATTTAAGACCAAAAGCACATTTTTGTTTTCATACATTTTTACAATATAGCCCAATTTGACTTTACAGCTGGCCCATCTAGCAGAAGTCGCTCACTTTTGCCTGCAGGGCAAGATTCATGACAAACATTGAGCTGCAAAAATCACCATGCAATGGAACTGCCACAGTCAGTGTGTGCATTTGAGAGTAGGGACATGCAAAGCAGTCTGCCCAGGGTGGTTTCTGTTCACACGAGAACCATTGTCACTGTCAAGCTCCCATAGCTACAGCTTTGTTTGTCCTGGCTACAGTTTGTCCCATAGCTACAGTTTTGTTTGTCCTGGAGCTTCTCCTAACCTAAGTGTAAGTCTACTAATTCACCCAAACATAGATAGACTGTATACAGGGCTTCTATTGCTGCACTAACGTTAGAACAGTGTTGGTCTGCTGCTGTTCAAGACAAATACATTCTCTGTATTGTGACTCTCACTCTGTGACTGTATAATGCTGTTATTTAATCTAATCTGACTGCTGTGTGTGTTTCTATCTCAGGCTGTCTGTTGTGAAAGGTCACTTCCCTAAGCTCGTTGACTGTGCCCACTTCCACTATGACAATGTGGAGTTTGGCTCCATCGAGGTAGGTTTCGACGCAATCAATCAATCAAATGTATTTATGAAGCCCTTCTTACATCAGCTGATGTCACAAAGTGCTGTACAGAAACCCAGCCTAAAACCCCAAACAGCAAGCAATACAGATGAAGAAGCACGGTGGCTAGGAAAAACTCCCTAGAAAGGCCAGAACCTAGGAAGAAACCAAGAGAGGAACCAGGCTATGAGGGGTGGTCAGTCCTCTTCTGGCTGTGCTGGGTGGAGATTATAACAGAACATGGCCAAGATGTTCAAATGTTCACAGATGACCAGCAGGGTCAAATAATAATAATCACAGTGGTTATCGAGGGTGCAACAGGTCAACACCTCAGGAGATTAATGTCAGTTGGTTTTTCATAGCCGATCATTCAGAGTATCTCTTTAGCTCCTGCTGTCTCTAGAGAGTTGAAAACAGCAGGTCTGGGACAGGTAACTAGACTGGACACAAGACTGTGCGTGCGGACTAAAATGCCCATTTTAGAAATGTAAACTACAAAGATGTCCTGGTTGGCTGACTGTAAATTAAGTTTGTTTTTAACTATGTCTATTACTAACGTCATAGGTCCTCATGGATGTTCCAGTGGCCTGCATTATAATCCCAGCCTCATGTTGTAATGTTACTGTAGTGATGACAACCCCAGCCTCGTGCTGTAATGTTACTGTAGTGACGACAACCCCAGCCTCATGCTGTAATGTTACTGTAGTGACTACAACCCCAGCCTCATGTTTTAATGTTACTGTAGTGACTACAGCCTCATGCTGCAATGTTACTGTAGTGACGACAACCCCAGCCTCATGTTATAATGTTACTGTAGTGACTACAACCCCAGCCTCATGCTGTAATGTTACTGTAGTGACGACAACCCCAGCCTCATGTTATAATGTTACTGTAGTGGTGACAACCCCAGCCTCATGTTATAATGTTACTGTAGTGATGACAACCCCAGCCTCATGTTGTAATGTTACTGTAATGATGACAACCCCAGCCTCATGTTGTAATGTTACTGTAGTGACTACAACCCCAGCCTCATGTTGTAATGTTACTGTAGTGACTACAACCCCAGCCTCATGTTATAATGTTACTGTAGTGACTACAACCCCAGCCTCATGCTGTAATGTTACTGTAGTGATGACAACCCCAGCCTCATGTTGTAATGTTATTGTATTGACGACAACCCCAGCCTCATGTTATAATGTTACTGTAGTGACTATAACCCCAGCCTCATGCTGTAATGTTACTGTAGTGATGACAACCCCAGCCTCATGTTGTAATGTTATTGTAGTGACGACAACCCCAGCCTCATGCTGTAATGTTACTGTAGTGACTACAACCCCAGCCTCATGCTGTAATGTTACTGTAGTGACGACAACCCCAGCCTCATGCTGTAATGTTACTGTAGTGACTACAACCCCAGCCTCATGTTTTAATGTTACTGTAGTGACTACAGCCTCATGCTGTAATGTTACTGTAGTGACTACAACCCCAGCCTCATGTTATAATGTTACTGTAGTGACTACAACCCCAGCCTCATGTTATAATGGTACTGTAGTGACTACAACCCCAGCCTCATGTTATAATGTTACTGTAGTGACTACAATCCCAGCCTCATGTTGTAATGTTATTGTAGTGACGACAACCCCAGCCTCATGCTGTAATGTTACTGTAGTGACTACAACCCCAGCCTCATGCTGTAATGTTACTGTAGTGACGACAACCCCAGCCTCATGCTGTAATGTTACTGTAGTGACTACAACCCCAGCCTCATGCTGTAATATTACTGTAGTGATGACAACCCCAGCCTCATGCTGTAATGTTACTGTAGTGACGACAACCCCAGCCTCATGCTGTAATGTTACTGTAGTGACTACAACCCCAGCCTCATGCTGTAATATTACTGTAGTGATGACAACCCCAGCCTCATGCTGTAATGTTACTGTAGTGACGACAACCCCAGCCTCATGCTGTAATGTTACTGTAGTGACTACAACCCCAGCCTCATGCTGTAATGTTACTGTAGTGACTACAACCCCAGCCTCATGCTGTAATATTACTGTAGTGATGACAACCCCAGCCTCATGCTGTAATGTTACTGTAGTGACTACAACCCCAGCCTCATGTTATAATGTTACTGTAGTGACTACAACCCCAGCCTCATGTTATAATGTTACTGTAGAGATGACAACCCCAGCCTCATGTTGTAATGTTACTGTAGTGACTACAACCCCAGCCTCATGTTATAATGTTACTGTAGTGATGACAACCCCAGCCTCATGTTGTAATGTTACTGTAGTGACGACAACCCCAGCCTCATGCTGTAATGTTACTGTAGTGATGACAACCCCAGCCTCATGCTGTAATGTTACTGTAGTGACGACAACCCCAGCCTCATGTTTTAATGTTACTGTAGTGACTACAGCCTCATGCTGTAATGTTACTGTAGTGACGACAACCCCAGCCTCATGTTATAATGTTACTGTAGTGACTACAACCCCAGCCTCATGTTATGTTACTGTAGTGATGACAACCCCAGCCTCATGCTGTGATGTTATTGTAGTGACGACAACCCCAGCCTCATGTTGTAATGTTACTGTAGTGACTACAACCCCAGCCTCATGTTGTAATGTTACTGTAGTGATGACAGCCTCATGCTGTAATGTTACTGTAGTGATGACAACCCCAGCCTCATGTTGTAATGTTACTGTAGTGACTACAACCCCAGCCTCATGCTGTAATGTTACTGTAGTGACTACAACCCCAGCCTCATGTTATAATGTTACTGTAGTGACTACAACCCCAGCCTCATGCTGTAATATTACTGTAGTGATGACAACCCCAGCCTCATGCTGTAATGTTACTGTAGTGACGACAACCCCAGCCTCATGCTGTAATGTTACTGTAGTGATGACAACCCCAGCCTCATGCTGTAATGTTACTGTAGTGACGACAACCCCAGCCTCATGTTTTAATGTTACTGTAGTGACTACAGCCTCATGCTGTAATGTTACTGTAGTGACGACAACCCCAGCCTCATGTTATAATGTTACTGTAGTGACTACAACCCCAGCCTCATGTTATAATGTTACTGTAGTGATGACAACCCCAGCCTCATGTTATAATGTTACTGTAGTGATGACAACCCCAGCCTCATGTTATAATGTTACTGTAGTGACTACAACCCCAGCCTCATGTTATAATGGTACTGTAGTGACTACAACCCCAGCCTCATGTTATAATGTTACTGTAGTGACTACAATCCCAGCCTCATGTTGTAATGTTATTGTAGTGACGACAACCCCAGCCTCATGCTGTAATGTTACTGTAGTGACTACAACCCCAGCCTCATGCTGTAATGTTACTGTAGTGACGACAACCCCAGCCTCATGCTGTAATGTTACTGTAGTGACTACAACCCCAGCCTCATGCTGTAATATTACTGTAGTGATGACAACCCCAGCCTCATGCTGTAATGTTACTGTAGTGACGACAACCCCAGCCTCATGCTGTAATGTTACTGTAGTGACTACAACCCCAGCCTCATGCTGTAATATTACTGTAGTGATGACAACCCCAGCCTCATGCTGTAATGTTACTGTAGTGACGACAACCCCAGCCTCATGCTGTAATGTTACTGTAGTGACTACAACCCCAGCCTCATGCTGTAATGTTACTGTAGTGACTACAACCCCAGCCTCATGCTGTAATATTACTGTAGTGATGACAACCCCAGCCTCATGCTGTAATGTTACTGTAGTGACTACAACCCCAGCCTCATGTTATAATGTTACTGTAGTGACTACAACCCCAGCCTCATGTTATAATGTTACTGTAGAGATGACAACCCCAGCCTCATGTTGTAATGTTACTGTAGTGACTACAACCCCAGCCTCATGTTTTAATGTTACTGTAGTGACTACAACCCCAGCCTCATGTTATAATGTTACTGTAGTGATGACAACCCCAGCCTCATGTTGTAATGTTACTGTAGTGACTACAACCCCAGCCTCATGTTATAATGTTACTGTAGTGACTACAATCCCAGCCTAATGTTATAATCTTACTGTAGTGACTACAATCCCAGCCTCATGCTGTAATGTTACTGTAGTGATGACAACCCCAGCCTCATGTTGTAATGTTACTGTAGTGACGACAACCCCAGCCTCATGCTGTAATGTTACTGTAGTGATGACAACCCCAGCCTCATGCTGTAATGTTACTGTAGTGATGACAACCCCAGCCTCATGTTATAATGTTACTGTAGTGACTACAACCCCAGCCTCATGCTGTAATATTACTGTAGTGATGACAACCCCAGCCTCATGCTGTAATGTTACTGTAGTGACGACAACCGCAGCCTCATGCTGTAATGTTACTGTAGTGATGACAACCCCAGCCTCATGCTGTAATGTTACTGTAGTGATGACAACCCCAGCCTCATGCTGTAATGTTACTGTAGTGACGACAACCCCAGCCTCATGTTTTAATGTTACTGTAGTGACTACAGCCTCATGCTGTAATGTTACTGTAGTGACGACAACCCCAGCCTCATGTTATAATGTTACTGTAGTGACTACAACCCCAGCCTCATGTTATAATGTTACTGTAGTGATGACAACCCCAGCCTCATGTTATAATGTTACTGTAGTGATGACAACCCCAGCCTCATGTTGTAATGTTACTGTAGCGACTACAACCCCAGCCTCATGTTATAATGTTACTGTAGTGACTACAACCCCAGCCTCATGTTATAATGGTACTGTAGTGACTACAACCCCAGCCTCATGTTATAATGTTACTGTAGTGACTACAATCCCAGCCTCATGTTGTAATGTTATTGTAGTGACGACAACCCCAGCCTCATGCTGTAATGTTACTGTAGTGACTACAACCCCAGCCTCATGCTGTAATGTTACTGTAGTGACGACAACCCCAGCCTCATGCTGTAATGTTACTGTAGTGACTACAACCCCAGCCTCATGCTGTAATATTACTGTAGTGATGACAACCCCAGCCTCATGCTGTAATGTTACTGTAGTGACGACAACCCCAGCCTCATGCTGTAATGTTACTGTAGTGACTACAACCCCAGCCTCATGCTGTAATATTACTGTAGTGATGACAACCCCAGCCTCATGCTGTAATGTTACTGTAGTGACTACAACCCCAGCCTCATGCTGTAATGTTACTGTAGTGACTACAACCCCAGCCTCATGCTGTAATGTTACTGTAGTGACTACAACCCCAGCCTCATGCTGTAATATTACTGTAGTGATGACAACCCCAGCCTCATGCTGTAATGTTACTGTAGTGACTACAACCCCAGCCTCATGTTATAATGTTACTGTAGTGACTACAACCCCAGCCTCATGTTATAATGTTACTGTAGAGATGACAACCCCAGCCTCATGTTGTAATGTTACTGTAGTGACTACAACCCCAGCCTCGTGTTTTAATGTTACTGTAGTGACTACAACCCCAGCCTCATGTTATAATGTTACTGTAGTGATGACAACCCCAGCCTCATGTTGTAATGTTACTGTAGTGACTACAACCCCAGCCTCATGTTATAATGTTACTGTAGTGACTACAATCCCAGCCTAATGTTATAATCTTACTGTAGTGACTACAATCCCAGCCTCATGCTGTAATGTTACTGTAGTGATGACAACCCCAGCCTCATGTTGTAATGTTACTGTAGTGACGACAACCCCAGCCTCATGCTGTAATGTTACTGTAGTGATGACAACCCCAGCCTCATGCTGTAATGTTACTGTAGTGACGACAACCCCAGCCTCATGTTTTAATGTTACTGTAGTGACTACAGCCTCATGCTGTAATGTTACTGTAGTGACGACAACCCCAGCCTCATGTTATAATGTTACTGTAGTGACTACAACCCCAGCCTCATGTTATGTTACTGTAGTGATGACAACCCCAGCCTCATGCTGTGATGTTATTGTAGTGACGACAACCCCAGCCTCATGTTGTAATGTTACTGTAGTGACTACAACCCCAGCCTCATGTTGTAATGTTACTGTAGTGATGACAACCCCAGCCTCATGTTGTAATGTTACTGTAGTGATGACAACCCCAGCCTCATGCTGTAATGTTACTGTAGTGATGACAACCCCAGCCTCATGTTGTAATGTTACTGTAGTGATGACAGCCTCATGCTGTAATGTTACTGTAGTGATGACAACCCCAGCCTCATGTTGTAATGTTACTGTAGTGATGACAGCCCCAGCCTCATGTTGTAATGTTACTGTAGTGATGACAACCCCAGCCTCATGTTATAATGTTACTGTAGTGACTACAACCCCAGCCCCATGCTGTAATGTTACTGTAGTGATGACAGCCCCAGCCTCATGTTGTAATGTTACTGTAGTGATGACAGCCTCATGCCTGTAATATTACTGTAGTAATTATCACATGTGAACAGGACTGACATACTCTCCTAATGACCTCACAATACAGGTCTCACTGTGGGTTACGCTGTGTGTTACTGCATGTCTGTACTGTGTTTGTGTGTTCCTGAATGTCTGCACTGTGGGTTTTTCAGTCAGAATGCGTCAGGACTGTGGGCTTGATGTGGAAGGGGGTGGGCACAGTGGCCAGATGAGAGCAGCAACATCTCCAGGGCTCAGGCTGGCTCTCTTTCTTTGCATGACCTACACACTCACTCGCACGCTCACTCACTCACTCACTCACTCACTCACTCACTCACTCACTCACTCCTGGGCACACAACCACAACTGGACTCACAAATACAAACTCAGTCAGATTTTCTGTCCATGGGCATCGGAGTGGAAGAGCAGCAGTACTCTCTCTCCCTTTTCTCTGACATTCACACTGAGCACATTCTCATACCTCTCTAGATACTGTTCATTGTAACGTAGTTGGTTAATTCATATTCACACTCTTATGTTCATAAACTTGTCGTTTACTTATACAGGCACACACCATGTACAATTCCACCCACCCTAAAAAAAATCTAAATGCACACACTGTTAAACATACGCTACTTCAACATAACATCATCCTATAACAAGGATTTTGTAACTTTAATGCCATTTTAAACACGGTCATGATGATTAACTCCATACACCTGATGTCGTGAGTGACATCACCTCCATATCTCTCCCCACCCAGCACAGCTGTTAGTGCTCTCTTTCTCTCTCTCTCTGTGTGTGTGTGTGTGTGTGTGTGTGTGTGTGTGTGTGTGTGTGTGTGTGTGTGTGTGTGTGTGTGTGTGTGTGTGTGTGTGTGTGTGTGTGGAGCAGAGGGAGCACTGCTCATTAGTGTCTGAAGCCCCTGAAGAAAAGAGATCTCACTGTCCTTGCTCTCTGAGTCAGAAACAAACACGCGTCAAAACCCTCTCTATTCTTCCTCTCTTTCTTGCATTTGCTTTCTTTAAGTCTCTCTGGCTACTTTCTCTTTACCTCTCCTTCTCTTCCTACCGCCCTCCTCTTAGTCTCTCCTCTTTATCCCTCCTCCTCTTTCTACCTCTCTCCACTGTCTCCTCTTTATCCCTCTCCTCCTCTTTCTACCTCTCTCCACTGTCTCCTCTTTATCCCTCTCCTCCTCTTCCTACCTCTCTCCACTCTCTCCTCTTTATCCCTCTCCTCCTCTTTCTCCCTCTCTCCACTGTCTCCTCTTTATCCCTCTCTCCACTGTCTCCTCTTTATCCCTCTCTCCACTGTCTCCTCTTTATCCCTCTCTCCACTGTCTCCTCTTTATCACTCTCTCCACTGTCTCCTCTTTATCACTCTCTCCACTCTGTCCTCTCTATCCCTCTCCTTCTCTTCCTACCTCTCTCCACTCTCTCCTCTTTATCCCTCTCCTCCTCTTTCTACCTCTCTCCACTCTCTCCTCTTTATCCCTCTCTCCACTGTCTCCTCTTTATCCCTCTCTCCACTGTCTCCTCTTTATACCTCTCCCCCTCTTTCCACCTCTCTCCACTGTCTCTCCTCTTTATCCCTCACCCCCCCTTTCCACCTGTCTCCTCTTTATCCCTCTCCTCCTCTTTCTACCCCTCTCCACTGTCTCCTCTTTATCCCTCTCCTCCTCTTTATCCCTCTCTCCACTGTCTCCTCTTTATACCTCTCCCCCTCTTTCCACCTCTCTCCACTGTCTCTCCTCTTTATCCCTCGCCCCCTCTTTCCACCTCTCTCCACTGTCTCCTCTTTATCCCTCTCCTGCTCTTTCTACCCCTCTCCACTGTCTCCTCTTTATCCCTCTCCTCCTCTTTATCCCTCTCTCCACTGTCTACTCTTTATCCCTCTCCTCCTCTTTCTACCTCCACTGTCTCTCCTCTTTATCCCTATCCTCCTCTTCCTACCTCTCTCCACTCTCTTCTCTTTATCCCTCTCCTCCTCTTTCTACCTCTCCACTATCTCCTCTTTATCCCTCCTCTTTCTACCTTTCTCCACTGTATCCTCTTTATCCCTCACCTCTTTATCACTCTCTCCACTCTGTCTTCTCTATCCCTCTCCTTCTCTTCCTACCTCTCTCCACTCTCTCCTCTTTATCCCTCTCCTCCTCTTTATACCTCTCTCCACTCTCTCCTCTTTATCCCTCTCTCCACTGTCTCCTCTTTATCCCTCTCCCCATCTTTCTACCTCTCTCCACTGTCTCTCCTCTTTATCCCTCTCCCCCTCTTTATCCCTCTCTCCACTGTCTCCTATTTATCCCTCTCCCCCTCTTTCTACCTCTCTTCACTGAGTCTCTCTCCTCTTTATCTCTCGCTCCCTGTCTCTCTATGTGTATCCCTCTGAGGCGTTAGTCATAGTGGATGTGATGTGAAGGTCTGAGGTCCACAACACTGCCTGTCTCATTTCAGATTAAAGTATTTTCTCTTTTAATCTGCCTGGAGCCTCAACAACGCCCTCACTTCTTCCTCCTCTTCCCCAAAAAAGACACAAAAACACACCGTTTTCCTTTTGTGCTTGTTTGTAGAAGCCCATGACCTACGGCTCCACCCGAGGCTTTCTATTAGCTACACATGGCTCTGATGTCACTAGTTTAGCAGGTGTATCTTTTCACAGCTTTCTCTGCATTGTTAAGTCCATTAAACGTTAATACTGTTTGTTGGCTGAGATG
Organism: Oncorhynchus keta; assembly: GCF_023373465.1. NCBI lineage: Eukaryota > Metazoa > Chordata > Actinopteri > Salmoniformes > Salmonidae > Oncorhynchus > Oncorhynchus keta. The sequence continues at coordinate 71,443,528 of NC_068454.1, read as the reverse complement.
TTGACGGCCATTTTGAAAGATCTCCTCTGATTTAGTTGGCTGCTTTATTAGAAGATGCAGAATTTGGGCGACTAGGAGGAAGGTTGTGTAAAAGGTACCAGGCAAGGATTGCCATTTCCCTGGATATAATGTATCCTGATCGTGTGTGTAGGTATAGGAGAGTGCTTTGTAGTATCCTTGTATGTGTGTTTTCTTATTCTGTGTGCAGTAGGCTGTATGTTTTGTATAGTTACATATAGTTGCTCCTCCTGTTCCTCTGACCCATGCTTGAGTATGTGTGTGTTTCTGTTCCTCAGTTGCAGTTTGCGAACGAGCAGAGCGATGCCAGCTGGATCTCGGGCTCTGCCAAAGACCTGGTTTTCCTGGTGCAGGTGTCCTGCCAGGTGAGTGGTCACGGCCACATACCCTCGCCAAACACGTGCACACACACTCACACATCTCCTTGCCAGGGCTATATCTAACCCAGACACATTCACACCAACACGTACACTTTGACAGAGTGGGAATATATTTCCCCCTCTCTCTTCCTCTCTCCTCCTGTCTGACTCCCCCCCTTCCTTGCTCTCCTCCTCACATGAATATTTCTGTCCCCTCTTCTTTCCCTCTCGCTGTCTCGCGTGCTCTCTCTCTCCGTCTGTCTGTGTGATGTAGGCTAAGACGTGGATGGTTCGGCGCTCCTATGAGGAGTTCCGTACTCTGGACGCTCACCTCCACCAGTGTATCTACGACCGGCGTTACTCCCAGCTGCTGCCCCTGCCACCCCTCAGTGAGATCGGGGACAGGGTAGAGGTGAGTGGGGACTGTGGGAGAGTTTATTTGTTGAGGTGGTTATGTAGCATTCTGTCTGAATTAGCTGTAGAATGTTTTTCTGTACTGTATGGAGGTCGATGGTACCGCTGTAGGTCAGCATGAAGACCTCTGAGAATGACATGAAATTACCTTCATCGAGGTGATGTAGTCATGGTTGTCTGTGACCTGTCTGTCTCTGCACATTTGTTCTCTGATTCTAGCAGGTGTTGATATTTGGGTCACCTGTCTTCATCTATGGTATCTGGGAGTAGATGTATGTAATTGGCTGTCGGCTCCTACAGCAGCTGTGTGTTAAAAGTCCCGTGTCAGTTGTTTTTGTTGTTTATCAGATCTTCACCCCGCTGCTGTCGGAGTACCTGAGCCGCCTCTCCATGATTGTGGACAACAAGCTCAACTGTGGGCCTGTGCTCACCTGGATGGAGGTGAGACTAAGTATCTTTAGAAAACATAAGAGCGTGGACTGTGTGGTCCAGTGATTACAGCCGCTGACCCCGGCTCACATATACGCCAGAGTCAGCATGGGTTCGAATCTGGCCCACTGCCTTTTGATTCTCCCTCCCCCATCTTTCACACAGTAGTACGATCTCTTCAATAAAGCTAAAAAATAAAACCGTGGGACTGTTATTTACATTTTTTTTTGGAGTGGGGCTGCCCCTCCCCCCAAAGACGTTGAAAGAAAGAGTGAAGGTGAGAATAAGCTGTAAAAACATGGAAACATAAGAAATTGTCCAGAGAAAGAAGACAATTGTTGGGGAAGACCAAAGAAGAGTGGGAGAGAGAAAGACTGCTAGAGAGAGGCTTTGTCTTACCACCTGTGCATTAGCCCTACTACTATAATTAAGGGATATTGAGAGAATGGTGTAATTATTTGCCTGTCTATTCCTTAAACAACAGAGGTTTGTGTTTGCTGTTCCTCCCAGATTGACAACCGTGGGAATCGGTTCCTCCTGAAAGAGGAAGCTTCGCTCAACGTTCCCGCCATCGCCGCTGCTCATGTCATCAAGCGCTACACGGCGCAGGCCAGCGACGAGATCTCCATTGAGGTATGGAGCTGCTACAGGGATACACAGAACCAAATGAGATGTACATTAGTGGCAGTCATAGTTTTCAGATTTCTATGTCACCTCTGTCTGGGCCTCGGTCTCTCTGTTTGGCTGTCACCTTCCTTTTTCTTTTCTTTTTCCTCCATCTTCCTGTTCTGTCTATTCCTGTCCTCTTCTCCTCCTACTGCTCTACATACTGCTCCTCTTTCTGTTTCTGGGCCACAGCACTCCGGAATGGGGTGACCCAAACACTGAGGCACATTTTAGCACTTCTCTGTCTCTTTCCGTCTCACTCTCTCGCGCTCTCTCTCTTTCTGTGTCTGTCTCTCTCCCCCTACTCTCTCTCTCTTTCTCTCCCATCTCCTCTCTGTCCTGTCCTCCTTGCAGTGAGCAATGGCAACTGTTTCTCATCTGTTATCTGAAATAAGTGTGAGTGGAGTTCATCCAAATCAGGCAGGACTACATTATGCCCTGATCCAGCTTGTTGTGTCTGGATAATGTTTAGTTTTGGGGCTGGTGTTTTGACTGCTGAGGCTGTATTATGTGTGTTGATGTACTTTTTGTGTGTGTGTGTGTGTGTGTGTGTGTGTGTGTGTGTGTGTGTGTCTCTCTCCAGGTGGGAGATATCCTGTCTGTAATTGATATGCCACCCAAAGAGGACTCCAACTGGTGGAGGGGGAAGCATGGCTTCCAGGTACACAACACAATCACAGGAGAATTCCACCACTGCCTGTCTTTCTCACATGCACACGCCTGTCTTTCTCACATGCGCACGCCTGTCTTTCTCACATGCGCACGCCTGTCTTTCTCACATGCGCACGCCTGTCTTTCTCACATGCGCGCGCCTGTCTTTCTCACATGCGCGCGCCTGTCTTTCTCACATGCGCGCGCCTGTCTTTCTCACATGCGCGCGCCTGTCTTTCTCACATGCGCGCGCCTGTCTTTCTCACATGCGCGCGCCTGTCTTTCTCACATGCGCGCGCCTGTCTTTCTCACATGCGCGCGCCTGTCTTTCTCACATGCGCGCGCCCGTCTTTCTCACATGCGCGCGCCCGTCTTTCTCACATGCGCGCGCCCGTCTTTCTCACATGCGCGCGCCCGTCTTTCTCACATGCGCGCGCCCGTCTTTCTTACATGCGCGCGCCCGTCTTTCTCACATGCGCGCCGCCCGTCTTTCTCACATGCGCGCGCCCGTCTTCCCCACCCACTCTGAAAAGTCCCGCTGCAGAACAACAGTTCTCCAGATGGCTACATTCACTATCTCACGTCTCCATGTTTCTGTACTTCCCTTCTCGTTTGTTCCCTCTATTTCTTTCTTTCACTGTTCTCTATTTTCACTGAGCTTTTACTTTTCTTTTAACTCGTTTTTTCTTGTTTTTTAACCTATGTGTAAGCTATTGTGTGTGTGTCCAAGTTTTTGTGTGTGTCCATGCTTGTCATCCTCAGTTGCTTTGGTCTTTCCCCACTTTAGGTGGGCTTCTTCCCCAGTGAGTGTGTGGAGCTCATCAACGAGAAGCCTCAGTCCGCCGCTAAAATAGGTGGCTTACACGCACACACACACACACACGTTATGACACCAACATACTAAATCCCACTTACTGTACATTATCACATACAGTGCCTTCGGAAAGTACTCAGACCCCTTGACTTTTTCCACATTTTGTTACGTTATTCAAAAATTGATCAAATACATGTTTTTCCTCATCAATCTACAGACAATACCCCATAATGACAAAGCAAAAACGGGTTAAAAAATAAAGATAAAAAAAATACAGAAATACCTTATTTACATAAGTATTCAGACCCTTTGCTATGAGACTTGAAATTGAGCTCCGGTGCATCCTGTTTCCATTAATCATCCGTGCGATGTTTCTACAACTTGATTTGGAAAGGCACACACCTGTCTATATAAAGGTCCCACAGTTGACAGTGCATGTTAGAGCAAAAACCAAGCCATGAGGTCGAAGGAATTGTCCATAGAGCTCTGAGGCAGGATTGTGTCGAGGCACAGATCTGGAGAAGGGTACCAAATAACACAGTGGCCTTCATCATTCTTAAATGGAAGAGGTTTGGCAGCACCAACACTCATCCAAGAGCTGGCCCACCTGGCCAAACTGAGCAATCGGTGGAGAAGGGCCTTCATCAGGGAGGTGACCAATAACCAGATAGTCACTTTGACAGGGCTCTATAGTTCCTCTGTGGAGATGGTTGTCCTTCTGGAACGTTCTCCCATCTCTGCAGCACTCCATCAATCAGGCCTTTATGGTAAAGTGGTCAGATGGAAGCCACTCTTCAGTAAAAGGCACATGACAGCCCGATTGGAGTTTGCCAAAAGGCACCTAAAGACACAGACCATGAGAAACAAGATTTTCTGGTCTGATAAAACCAGGATTGAACTCTTTGGCCTGAATGCCAAGCATCACATCTGGAGGAAACCTGACACCATCGGTGAAGCATGGTGGTGGCAGCATCTTGCTGTGGGGATGTTTTTCAGTGGTGGGGACTGGGAGACTAGTCAGGATCGAGGGAAAGATGAACGGAGCAAAGTACAGAGAGAACCTTGGTGAAAACCTACTCCAGAGCGCTCAGGACCTCAGACTGGGGCAAAGGTTCTTCTTCCAACAGGACAAAGACCCTAAGAACACAGCCAAGACAACGCAGGAGTGGCTTCGGGACAAGTCTCTGAATGTTCTTGAGTGACCCAGCTAGAGCCCGAACTTGAACCCGATCAAACATCTCTGGAGAGACCTGAAAATACCTGTGCAGCAATGCTCCCCATCCAAGCTGACAGAGCTTGAGAGGATCTGCAGAGAAGAATGGGAGAAACTCCCCAAATACAGGTGTGCCAAGCTTGTAGCATCATACCCAAGACTCGGCTGTAATCACTGCCAAAGGTGCTTTAACAAAGCACTGAGTAAACGGTCGGAATACTTATGTAAATGTGTTTTTTTTTTTTTTGTCTTAATACATTTGTAAACATTTATGAAAAGCTGTTTTTGCTTTGTTATTATGGGGTACTGTGTGTAGTTTGAGGGATATATATATTTTTTAAATCCATTTTAGAAACAGGCTGTACCGTAACAATGTAGGAAAAAGTCAAGAGGTATGAATACTTTCCGAATGTCCTGTACACCTGCACTGTGTCTCCCAATCAATGTCAGATGTATTGAGTGACGTTTGTGTTTCCAGATGGAGATCCAGCCAACTCCAACGCCCCAGGACCTCCCTCTCCTACATCCGGTAAACAGACGCAATCAACCAATCACTGCTGTATGAGTATTTAGTCTCCACAGAGTCTGTCGAAGGTTTTGTAGGAGCTTGAAATGAAGTTTACAACATGCAGTAGTAACTGTCATGGTTACTTTTTTTCTTTCTGGCATGTAGCATATATCGCTTATTATATTTAATTGAACTGTATATAACAGCCACTTTTCCTCCCTCTCCCTTGTATCTTCGTCTTGTAAACATTCAAAAATTATATCTTTCTCTCGACAATTTTTTATTTAAGGATACATGACCTTGTGGTGTTAACCAGATGCACACAGCGGATCATGTGACATTACATAGTTTCAGAATTACTCAGCCCATAGGTTGTTTTGCTTGCTTAATGTGGTCACCACAACATCTTTGCAATTTTCATATTTGTATCTCTGACCACAGTATATCTCTGTTGTTCTGTACTTCGCACTCCCAAAACAATGTATTTAGCTGGTGTTCCAACCGCCTTCCTGTTGTATCTATTGCCTTTCTCCTTTTCTCTCTCTCTCAGTTCCTCAGCCTTGGTACCTAAGACTTGCTGGTAACAACAACTGAAATGGAATTACTCTCATTAATCCATTTGTCATCCAATCAGAGTCCTTCCACCGTCCTTATCTTTCCTAACGCCTCATCTCTCCCCTTAATGCAAGGCCTGTATAACACACATTTCCCCTTAAGCCAACCAGGAAACTTACAATAGCCATTTATACAACCAGCCAAGCCTAGGGATGTTGCAGGAGTGGTGAGGATGTTTTTAGATTAGAATTAGTGTACATGTATTTTAGTCACCCATAAATCATAGGAACACAATGGAGCTTGTTGTATAAATGAGAAGCAAGTCGTTGTTTTAGAGGAAGACGATACAGGTTTATTATGACCAATGACAATAGTTATTTCCTTGTTCTTAATCCTAATCTTCACCATGCGTCCAAGTAATCTGCTGCTGCTTATTGTTCTAATGATGTTGGTGGTCGTGACTCATTGGTCCAGAACACGACCCAGCCTCCTACTAGTGTCCATGCTCCAGCTCCCACTAAACTCTCCTATTTTCTGATGTATTTTCACATGTTTTATATTCGATGACGATGATGACATTCATGTAAAAACATTCACGCCCCTCACAGAGATGGACCCCTCACCCACCACAATAGTCTCCCTTTCCCACTGTAGTGTCAATACTCAGCAGCTCTCTGTCGCCCCCCTCTGACAGTTTCTAAGAAGCACGGCAAGCTGATGGGATTCCTGCGCAACTTTATGAAGTCCAGACCCACCAAGCAGAAGCTCAAACAGAAAGGAATTCTTAAGGAGAGGGTGTTCGGCTGCGACCTGGGAGAGCACCTCCTCAACTCAGGACTGGACGGTACATAAAACACACACTTATCCTCACGTAACCATTTGGGGATGTAAAGTAGTTGTCAGTGTCTTTGGGCTTGTGATTGTTATAGTAACGTAAGAGTGAGTTGCTGGCTGCAGAGAGTGAGCGGTTTTGATGTGTCAAGTGAACTCAGTACAATATTAAAATCAATCATGCCATTTTAGGATCACATTAGTGCTTCGGAGTTGATGAAATGGGCCCATTGCCCTAGTTAGAGTTCTACAGTTCTAATTCTAGAGTCTCAGGGAGTCATCTCTGTGTGTCCTTGAGAGCCTGGTCTGGTTTGGTGTACTACTGTAACATGTGACATGGATCTTTGTGTGCTTCTCCAGTTCCACAGGTTCTGAAGAGCTGCTCAGAGTTCATAGAGAAGCATGGTGTGGTGGACGGCATCTACAGGCACTCTGGAGTCTCCTCCAACATTCAGAAACTCCGGTACCACTCCTCATGCTAACCCTAACCCTGCATGTCAGGCCCTGAACCTGTAAAGACTGAAAACTACATAGATCATTGACTGCATGCATGAAATACAGTGGGGCAAAAAAGTATTTAGTCAGCCACCAATTGTGCAAGTTCTCCCACTTAAAACGATGAGAGGCCTATACTTTTCATCATAGGTACACTTCAACTATGACAGACAAAATGAGGGAAAAAATCCAGAAAGTCACATTGTAGGATTTTTAATGAATTTATTTGCAAATTATGGTGGAAAATAAGTATTTGGTCACCTACAAACAAGCAAGATTTCTGGCTCTCACAGACCTGTAACTTCTTCTTTAAGAGGCTCCTCTGTCCTCCACTCGTTACCTGTACCTATGATTTAAAATTACAGGCCTATCTCATATTGTTAAGTGGGAGAACTTGCACAATTGGTGGCTGACTAAATACTTTTTTGCCCCACTGTACATATAGGCAAATACGCAATACTTTTTTGGCATTCAACCCTATTTGACACTCTCTCTCCCCACCAGACATGAGTTTGACAGTGAGAATGTTCCAGACCTGACCAAGGATATGTACATGCAGGACATCCACTGTGTGGGGTCCCTGTGTAAACTCTACTTCAGAGAGCTGCCCAACCCCCTGCTCACCTACCAGCTCTACGACAAGTTTGCTGTGAGTACATGGCTGTAACCCAACACAACTCCCTCCAACTGAAAGTACTGTCCATTGTCAAAAGCTAAACCATCTGTTTTTTCCCTGGTCTTCCTCCGTAGGACTGTATGGGAGAGATGACGGACGACGAGCGCATGGTGAAAGTACATGATGTCATCCAGCAGCTCCCACCACCGCACTACAGGTATACACAGCCATGGAGACAGAGACTTCAGGTATACACAGCCATGGAGACAGAGACTACAGGTATACACAGCCATGGAGACAGAGACTTCAGGTATACACAGCCATGGAGACAGAGACTTCAGGTATACACAGCCATGGAGACAGAGACTTCAGGTATACACAGCCATGGAGACAGAGACTTCAGGTATACACAGCCATGGAGACAGAGACTTCAGGTATACACAGCCATGGAGACAGAGACTACAGGTATACACAGCCATGGAGACAGAGACTACAGGTATACACAGCCATGGAGACAGAGACTACAGGTATACACAGCCATGGAGACAGAGACTACAGGTATACACAGCCATGGAGACAGAGACTACAGGTATACACAGCCATGGAGACAGAGACTTCAGGTATACACAGCCATGGAGACAGAGACTACAGGTATACACAGCCATGGAGACAGAGACAGGTATACACAGCCATGGAGACAGAGACTTCAGGTATACACAGCCATGGAGACAGAGACTTCAGGTATACACAGCCATGGAGACAGAGACTTCAGGTATACACAGCCATGGAGACAGAGACTACAGGTATACACAGCCATGGAGACAGAGACTTCAGGTATACACAGCCATGGAGACAGAGACTACAGGTATACACAGCCATGGAGACAGAGACTACAGGTATACACAGCCATGGAGACAGAGACTACAGGTATACACAGCCATGGAGACAGAGACTACAGGTATACACAGCCATGGAGACAGAGACTACAGGTATACACAGCCATGGAGACAGAGACTTCAGGTATACACAGCCATGGAGACAGAGACTTCAGGTATACACAGCCATGGAGACAGAGACTACAGGTATACACAGCCATGGAGACAGAGACTTCAGGTATACACAGCCATGGAGACAGAGACTTCAGGTATACACAGCCATGGAGACAGAGACTTCAGGTATACACAGCCATGGAGACAGAGACTACAGGTATACACAGCCATGGAGACAGAGACTACAGGTATACACAGCCATGGAGACAGAGACTACAGGTATACACAGCCATGGAGACAGAGACTACAGGTATACACAGCCATGGAGACAGAGACTTCAGGTATACACAGCCATGGAGACAGAGACTACAGGTATACACAGCCATGGAGACAGAGACTACAGGTATACACAGCCATGGAGACAGAGACTTCAGGTATACACAGCCATGGAGACAGAGACTACAGGTATACACAGCCATGGAGACAGAGACTTCAGGTATACACAGCCATGGAGACAGAGACTACAGGTATACACAGCCATGGAGACAGAGACTTCAGGTATACACAGCCATGGAGACAGAGACTACAGGTATACACAGCCATGGAGACAGAGACTTCAGGTATACACAGCCATGGAGACAGAGACTACAGGTATACACAGCCATGGAGACAGAGACTACAGGTATACACAGCCATGGAGACAGAGACTTCAGGTATACACAGCCATGGAGACAGAGACTACAGGTATACACAGCCATGGAGACAGAGACTTCAGGTATACACAGCCATGGAGACAGAGACTACAGGTATACACAGCCATGGAGACAGAGACTACAGGTATACACAGCCATGGAGACAGAGACTACAGGTATACACAGCCATGGAGACAGAGACTACAGGTATACACAGCCATGGAGACAGAGACTACAGGTATACACAGCCATGGAGACAGAGACTACAGGTATACACAGCCATGGAGACAGAGACTACAGGTATACACAGCCATGGAGACAGAGACTTCAGGTATACACAGCCATGGAGACAGAGACTACAGGTATACACAGCCATGGAGACAGAGACTTCAGGTATACACAGCCATGGAGACAGAGACTACAGGTATACACAGCCATGGAGACAGAGACTACAGGTATACACAGCCATGGAGACAGAGACTACAGGTATACACAGCCATGGAGACAGAGACTACAGGTATACACAGCCTATGGAGACAGAGACTACAGGTATACACAGCCATGGAGACAGAGACTACAGGTATACACAGCCATGGAGACAGAGACTACAGGTATACACAGCCATGGAGACAGAGACTACAGGTATACACAGCCATGGAGACAGAGACTACAGGTATACACAGCCATGGAGACAGAGACTTCAGGTATACACAGCCATGGAGACAGAGACTTCAGGTATACACAGCCATGGAGACAGAGACTTCAGGTATACACAGCCATGGAGACAGAGACTTCAGGTATACACAGCCATGGAGACAGAGACTACTGGTATGCACATAACACAACTATGGAGACAGAGACTACAGGTATACACAGCCATGGAGACAGAGACTACTGGTATGCACATAACACAACTATGGAGACAGAGACTACAGGTATACACAGCCATGGAGACAGAGACTACAGGTATACACAGCCATGGAGACAGAGACTTCAGGTATACACAGCCATGGAGACAGAGACTTCAGGTATACACAGCCATGGAGACAGAGACTTCAGGTATACACAGCCATGGAGACAGAGACTTCAGGTATACACAGCCATGGAGACAGAGACTTCAGGTATACACAGCCATGGAGACAGAGACTACAGGTATACACAGCCATGGAGACAGAGACTACAGGTATACACAGCCATGGAGACAGAGACTACTGGTATGCACATAACACAACTATGGAGACAGAGACTACAGGTATACACAGCCATGGAGACAGAGACTACAGGTATACACAGCCATGGAGACAGAGACTACAGGTATACACAGCCATGGAGACAGAGACTACAGGTATACACAGCCATGGAGACAGAGACTACAGGTATACACAGCCATGGAGACAGAGACTTCAGGTATACACAGCCATGGAGACAGAGACTACAGGTATACACAGCCATGGAGACAGAGACTTCAGGTATACACAGCCATGGAGACAGAGACTTCAGGTATACACAGCCATGGAGACAGAGACTTCAGGTATACACAGCCATGGAGACAGAGACTTCAGGTATACACAGCCATGGAGACAGAGACTACTGGTATGCACAGCCATGGAGACAGAGACTTCAGGTATACACAGCCATGGAGACAGAGACTACTGGTATGCACAGCCATGGAGACAGAGACTACAGGTATACACAGCCATGGAGACAGAGACTTCAGGTATACACAGCCATGGAGACAGAGACTTCAGGTATACACAGCCATGGAGACAGAGACTTCAGGTATACACAGCCATGGAGACAGAGACTACAGGTATACACAGCCATGGAGACAGAGACTACAGGTATACACAGCCATGGAGACAGAGACTTCAGGTATACACAGCCATGGAGACAGAGACTACAGGTATACACAGCCATGGAGACAGAGACTTCAGGTATACACAGCCATGGAGACAGAGACTTCAGGTATACACAGCCATGGAGACAGAGACTACAGGTATACACAGCCATGGAGACAGAGACTACAGGTATACACAGCCATGGAGACAGAGACTACAGGTATACACAGCCATGGAGACAGAGACTACAGGTATACACAGCCATGGAGACAGAGACTACAGGTACAGTGCCTTGCGAAAGTATTCGGCCCCCTTGAACTTTGCGACCTTTTGCCACATTTCAGGCTTCAAACATAAAGATATAAAACTGTATTTTTTTGTGAAGAATCAACAAGTGGGACACAATCATGAAGTGGAACGACATTTATTGGATATTTCAAACTTTTTTAACAAATCAAAAACTGAACTCTCTCCAGAAGTTCAGTGAGGATCTCTGAATGATCCAATGCCCCTAAATGACTAATGATGATAAATACAATCTCCTGTCCAGAATCAAGTCTCAGTGAGGAATGCACCTGCACTGTGATAGTCTCAGAGGTCCGTTAAATGCAGAGAGCATCATGAAGAACAAGGAAAAAAAAAAAAAAAATATGCCATTTGTGACGTAATCAAGTCGATAAATGCACCTGCATACATTCTACGATGGTCTCAATCGGTCCCAAACCCTTGCAGAGATGCTCTCCAACTGAGCCACAGAAGGACCACACCAGGCAGGTCCGAGATACTGTTGTGAAGAAGTTTAAAGCCGGTTTGGATACAAAAAGATTTCCCAAGCTTTAAACATCCCAAGGAGCACTGTGCAAGCGATAATATTGAAATGGAAGGAGTATCAGACCACTGCAAATCTACCAAGACCTGGCCGTCCCTCTAAACGTTCAGCTCATACAAGGAGAAGACTGATCAGAGATGCAGCCAAGAGGCCCATGATCACTCTGGATGAACTGCAGAGATCTACAGCTGAGGTGGGAGACTCAGTCCATAGGACAACAATCAGTCGTCTATTGCACAAATCTGGCCTTTATGGAAGAGTGGCAAGAAGAAAGCCATTTCTTAAAGATATCCATAAAAAGTGTTGTTTAAAGTTTGCCACAAGCCACCTGGGAGACACACCAAACATGTGGAAGAAGGTGCTCTGGTCAGATGAAACCAAAATTGAACTTTTTGGCAACAATGCAAAACGTTGTGTTTGGCGTAAAAGCAACACTGCTCATCACCATGAACACACCATCCCCACTGTCAAACATGGTGGTGGCAGCATCATGGTTTGGGCCTGCTTTTCTTCAGCAGGGACAGGGAACATGGTTAAAATTGATGGGAAGATGGATGGAGCCAAATACAGGACCATTCTGGAAGAAAACCTGATGAGTCTGCAAAAGACTTGAGGCTGGGACGTAGATTTGTCTTCCAACAAGACAATGATCCAAAACATAAAGCAAAATCTACAATGGAATGGTTAAAAAATAAACATATCCAGGTGTTAGAATGGCCAAGTCAAAGTCCAGACCAGAATCCAATCGAGAATCTGTGGAAAGAACTGAAAACTGCTGTTCACAAATGCTCTCCATCCAACCTCACTGAGCTCGAGCTGTTTTGCAAGGAGGAATGGGAAAAAATGTCAGTCTCTCGATGTGCAAAACTGATAGACATACCCCAAGCGACTTACAGCTGTAATCGCAGCAAAAGGTGGCGCTACAAAGTATTAACTTAAGGGGGCTGAATAATTTTGCACGCCCAATTTTTCAGTTTTTGATTTGTTAAAAAAGTTTGAAATATCCAATAAATGTCGTTCCACTTCATGATTGTGTCCCACTTGATGTTGATTCTTCACAAAAAAATACAGTTTTATATCTTTATGTTTGAAGCCTGAAATGTGGCAAAAGGTCGCAAAGTTCAAGGGGGCCGAATACTTCGCAAGGCACTGTATACACAGCCATGGAGACAGACTACAGGTATACACAGCCATGGAGACAGAGACTACAGGTATACACCGCCATGGAGACAGAGACTTCAGGTATACACAGCCATGGAGACAGAGACTTCAGGTATACACAGCCATGGAGACAGAGACTTCAGGTATACACAGCCATGGAGACAGAGACTTCAGGTATACACAGCCATGGAGACAGAGACTACAGTTATACACAGCCATGGAGACAGAGACTACAGGTATACACAGCCATGGAGACAGAGACTTCAGGTATACACAGCCATGGAGACAGAGACTTCAGGTATACACAGCCATGGAGACAGAGACTTCAGGTATACACAGCCATGGAGACAGAGACTTCAGGTATACACAGCCATGGAGACAGAGACTACAGTTATACACAGCCATGGAGACAGAGACTACAGGTATACACAGCCATGGAGACAGAGACTTCAGGTATACACAGCCATGGAGACAGAGACTACAGGTATACACAGCCATGGAGACAGAGACTTCAGGTATACACAGCCATGGAGACAGAGACTTCAGGTATACACAGCCATGGAGACAGAGACTACAGGTATACACAGCCATGGAGACAGAGACTACAGGTATACACAGCCATGGAGACAGAGACTTCAGGTATACACAGCCATGGAGACAGAGACTTCAGGTATACACAGCCATGGAGACAGAGACTTCAGGTATACACAGCCATGGAGACAGAGACTACAGTTATACACAGCCATGGAGACAGAGACTACAGGTATACACAGCCATGGAGACAGAGACTTCAGGTATACACAGCCATGGAGACAGAGACTACAGGTATACACAGCCATGGAGACAGAGACTACAGGTATACACAGCCATGGAGACAGAGACTTCAGGTATACACAGCCATGGAGACAGAAACTACAGGTATACACAGCCATGGAGACAGAAACTACAGGTATACACAGCCATGGAGACAGAAACTACAGGTATACACAGCCATCCCAGATTGTGGACTAGTGTTGTCTTTCTCTCTCTCTCTGTCAGGACCCTGGAGTACCTCATTAGACACCTGGCTGGTCTGGCCACCTGCAGTGGAGAGACCAGCATGCACATCAAGAACCTGGCCATCGTCTGGGCCCCCAACCTGCTCAGGTGTGTGTCTATGCCTACCTACTTGTACCTACATGTGTGTGTTGTGGATCTTTCATATAGAAATATATTGTTTAGAACAGGTGTGCCTCTGACATGTACAGTGAGGAATCATGTCAGCTCTATTCATGACATTCCTGTCTGCAAAACCATCCTGGAGGTGACCCTGGTGTGGCTGTGTGTTGTCTCCGTGGCAGGTCTATGGAGATCGAGGCGGTGGGTCTGAGTGGTGCTGACCCGTTTAAGGAGGTGCGGATCCAGTCTGTGGTGGTGGAGTTTCTCCTCGGTCACGTGGACGTGCTCTTCAGTGACTCCTTCACCTCTGTAGGACGCTTCACAGGCACAGGTACATCACCATAACCCCAACACTGGCTTCTCTAACGCTCACTGGACACAATCCTCCGAACTTGAGTTCCATTTGTGTGGAAAAACACATTTCCCATTGAAATCAATGCATGATTTGCATCAGTCGGCAATCGTCAGTGACGTGTGTTGATTTCAAGTTAGGATTCGACTGAAAATGTCTTCTCTCCTTCAGAGTGCTCCCTCTGTCCTCTCTCCCTCTATCAGCTCTGTGGTTTTGTGTTATCAATGCCACACACAGAGCATTTACCTCAGAGCCAAAGCCTCTTTTTAGTACCTACAGTAACTAGGTTTACTACTCAGCCAGCCAGGCTTCCTCTATCCTCTACTTAATGCTTTTAGTTGTCTGGTTAAACAGAGAGCTTTGGTTAAAGCCCTGTATATAATGGATGACACTTCTACCTCCATTACAACTGTCACCACCGCCCGCTGTCCTCCGCTTTTTACCCCGCAAATGCTGTAAGTCTATGAAAGCAACTACTTGAATGACTCTGATACTAATATTTCATTGCACTCTTTGTCTTGCCTCGCAGCACAGTAGAACATGTGTATGAATAGTCTAAAATGGCAGTAATATAAGTTAATTAAGCATGGAAAGATTTTTCCACTGTATCCATTTGCTCCAAAAAGTAGTACAATATTTGGCAACATTTTGTTCTTTACTCTTGATTAACATCAGTATTAAATATGGAATAAAACTGAAAACTTGACATAAAGTGAGCCCTCAGCCACGCTGATGATGTAGCCATCCCACTGGGCACAGACTTCAATTCAACGTCTATTCCACGTTGGTTCAATGTAATTTCATTGAAATGATGTGGAAACAATGTTGATTCAACCAGTGTATGCCAAGTGGAATGGAAGCAGCAGCAGACAGTGAGCGAGAGCTGTGTGTCTCCATAGCAACGGGCAAGCTGGAGTGTAAGGTCTCTCTGCAGCACCAGAGAACCAGGCTGCAGGAGGCCAGGGGTGAGGAGGTGGAGGAGGCCAGGGGTGGAGGAGGCCAGGGGTGGAGGAGGCCAGGGGTGGAGGAGGCCAGGGGTGGAGGAGGCCAGGGGTGGAGGAGGCCAGGGGTGGAGGGGGTGGAGGAGGCCAGGGGTGGAGGAGGTCAGGGGTGAGGAGGTCCCTAAGGCCCCCAGGCATCCTCTTTTGGAAGTCACCGTAGCGAGGTGACACTACTCCATGTTCTGACCGTCCGTGCCTTCTCTCTCTCTCAATGTAGGATGTTTACAAGCGCTCTTGGCTTCTGTGTGACCCATTTGTCCTGAGATCTCTGTACGATATGCACAAGAAAGAGTTCATGATGAATGTGTCTCATCCTATTGGGCTTTTGTCTGTTGTTTTCCAGTAGATAGTCAGTATAGCCAAGCAGAAATTATTAAATATTAAAGCATTAGACCTCTCACTAAAGGCATCAGTCATACAAAAGTTATACTTAACTCCAAACTGGTTCTCTAGTAAATTGGTGAGAATGTCTCATCCTATGTTCAAGAAGGGCCTTTTCCCCTTTATTCAGATTACACCTGCTCACTTTAGATTATTTCCGTTTCAAACAATCTCTAAAATATCTTTAGTTTTTTAACAAGCCTTAGAAAGTTGGTTGCAATTTCAGTTTAATCCACCTGAAAAGACAGAACAAATAATACAACAAATATTGTGGTTAAATTCAAATATACTAATTTATTTATTTTTTTTAACTATTTTTGAAGAAATGTTTTAAAAAGTTATAATTTTTGTGAATGATATCATAAATAGGACTGGTGGAGTTATGTTACACATGCAGCTAACACAGACATATGGAAATGTCTGCTCTACCCAAAATTACAACCAACTAATTGCAGCATTACCACAAAAATGGGAGAGGCAAGTAAAGGGGAACAAAGTAAGGAACTTGTATGTCGGCCCTGTATTAAAGAACACAAATGGTTAAAGAAAAGTGTGATAAATAAAAACAAATACCAATTTCATTTATGGACCAAAAACGACAGCTATGCCATATAAATTGCAAAATAGTTGGGAAGATATTTTCGATGTACCCGTTCCATGGCACATGGTTTATGAATTGATACGCAAAACAACTCCGGATGCAAAACAAAAATGTAAATTACTATACAAAATTCTTGAAACTAATAGAATATATATATAATATATATATGTGTGTTATAATTTACAATCTGTAGAAGCTATGAATAGAAAGGCTCAATTCGTTTGTGAAGCATCACAGCACAGTTGAAAAATATATGGCAAATAGAAATCCAAAATGGATGATGTTGAGAGATAGATGGGAGAGGTTGAATGGCGCTGAAGGGTGGGACTAATAGCAAGATTTAAAAAAAGTAAATATACGGGGTCTGTAAAATGTACATAGGTTCAGAACTTTTGTGAAATAGCACAGTTACAAATAGAAATCAAACTGGATGTGCACAGAAGTCGCTCTCTAGCGACTCCTGTGGCGGGCCGGGCGCAGTGCATGCTGACATGGTCGCCAGGTGTACGATGTTTCCTCCGACACATTGGTGCGGCTGGCTTCCGGGTTAAGTAGGCATTGTGTCAAGGAGCAGTGCGGTTGTGTACGTCCTCTGAAGCGGCTCTCAACCTTCGCCTCTCCCGAGTCGTCTGTACGGGAGTTGCAGTGATGAGACAAGACTGTAACTACCAACTGGATTTTATTTTTAAACAAGAATTTAATATAGCCAAGTTTTGTGCGCACATGCTGACATATGTTTGTATAAACCCAGTGTCTCTTCAGGGTCAACCGTGAACTCACATTATTTTTCGGTTGCATTGACAGTTGAATAGGCAAACTTCCATCCTGGTTCCAATTCATCCCATCTTGAAGTAAATGTGGTCGGTTACATTTTGTGTTTCCTCCAATATTTGTTTTTGTCATTTTAAATAGTTATTAAAGTAACTTGTAGGTTGTTTTGTGCTGTATTGCTCAAAATATTAAAGAATAGACGTTGTTTTGATCAATGTGTCACAAATGCTGTGGATGTTTCTTTTAAGAGGATTACATTGAGCCAGAACCACCAGGTAAAAAAACAATGTTGCATTGATTATTCCCAGCTTCCATTATCTGTTTTTTGTCTTGTCAGCTAGCTAAATAATCAATAGGCCCTATAGTTAAAATGTTTAACCTCAGTATTGTCTACAGATCAGCAGTATCTGTGTGCTTCTCCCGCTGAAGAGTTTCTGTCAGCGTCCCAGCCAGGACTCAGTTAGATGCTTTGCTTTGTGTCTCAGACCCAGATCCATGCCAGGAAAGTCAACAAATATTTTGGTTGTCTGATTGTTCTAGCTATTCTCACAGAAACTTAATTGGGAGGATGACTGTTTGTTTGATATGGTTTTTACATTTGTATCACAAACCATTTGTGAGGGGAAAAAAGACCCTATGATCTGTGAACGGTACATGAGTGTGCTCTAAAACATGGATTATGTCGCGATTATGATTTTTTTTTAATTCAACATTCTATTATTCACATATTTATATTATTTATTAACATATTAATTCAACATAACATATTAGTGAATATCTCATACCATTTACATTTTGTACATTTACATTTTTAGACATTTTTTAAAACTATATACTATACAAGTACATAAACTTTCCAACGTTCTGCTACTTTTGAAGTTATGATAAATGATGTGAGCCCAACCAGTGAATGGGAAAATGGATTCAAATTGAACTCCTTCTGCTGGTGATTTGCTAAATGTGATTGCTTAATGACCTGTCCGTTTTTATGTATAAAATGGTCAAGTCTTCAAAAGTAGCAGAGCACGGACTCTGGAAATTTGACTTGTTGTTCCAAACAATATGTCCAAAAAATATGCTAAATCAAAAAGGGTACTTTTGAAATATTAATATGAATACTTTAATGTTGAGTAATTTTAATGTGAAAAATTGTATTGCAGTATATTAATGTGGGAGAAATATTTTTGGGCTTTCCTGGCATGGAATTGCCCTATAAGAAGACACTGTTACAGTACTCTGTTAATTGCATTATAATACATATTTGTCTGATGACCCATGCCCTGCTCTCCCCTGACGGGTGTCCTGTTTTACTTTGGTTGCTCTTTAACTGGAAGTTTCAAATGAAAAGGTCCAACTTCCTCTGCATACCTCAGCCTTCCCTCCCTTTGTGTTGTTAACTCCATGTGATTTCTGATTTGCAAGCGTGTCTGTGTCTTATTCGCTCTCGTTGGGTAAATCTGAAATGACACCCTATTTCCCTTATAGTACACTTTTTATTTTTATGCCACTTAAGGGCTTTGGCCAAAGGTAGTGCACTACTATACAGGGAATAGGATCTCATTTGGAACAAAGCTTTTGGCCACCGTCACCGATGGCTCCTCACTCTCCCACCCTCTATCTATTACTAACGGTAGGTCCTCTCTCTGCTTGCAGGGCGGCACTCTCTGACCAGGCCCAAGTCCTTTGTGTCCACCAGGCTGCTCTCCCTAGAAGAGGCCCAGGCCAGGACACAGGCTCCTCTGCTCCTCCAGGGGGCGCCAGTCCAGTTCCAGGGCCAGTTCCACACCGTGCTGGACCACCCTGTCGACAGGTGAGTGGGAAGCCAGGCTTATTCCAGACCATGTAAGTTTCTGAAGTTTCACTATCACAGTTGATTTAGCAGTCTCACCCACCTAAATCTCTCTCTCTCTCCTCCCCCTACAGGAGGAAGAGAGGGCTGAAGGTACGGAAGGCAGCTGGAGGGAGCTGGAAGACGTTCTTTGCTATCGGGAAGCCCCTGGGGGCGGGGCAACGTAAACCAATGAGGATCAGCTCCCTGTTCCAGCCCGCCACCTCACATGCAGGTAGATATCATGTCTGATTTGGACCACACATACACCAGGGTTATGTTCAGTCAATTTACCTGGATGGATGGAGGTAGAAAGGAAAATAAATACCAACTCCACAGTTTATCACCCCTTTTGATCCTCTCTTTGTATGACAGATCTCTTTCTCTGGCTGTCTCTTTCCCTGGTCTCTCCTGCAGGTTGTCGTGTGGACAGTGTGACCCTGCGTTCAGCTAAGAGTGAGGAATCCTTATCGTCCCAGCACAGTGGAGCAGGTACACCACAGTAGGCCATAACTCACTGACGCTAATACTGATACTCATCTCAGCAGGTTAAGTCCTCGCAGACTGATCGATAGCAGAGCCTCTCTCTTCTTGTCCGTTAAGTATAAAGTATGAGATTTCTCTTTCGGTGGAGGCTGTGGAAGAGCAGGAATAGGTCTGGAAGCAGTGATGATAGTTTGAGTGATTTTTGGGACAGTCGGAGTAGAATGGGTCATTTGGGAGCTGGTGGAGCTGTGTGTTAGTCACTGAGCACTACAGAGACGCTTATTTTTTTTTCCTACCTCTCCTCCTCGCTCTCTCAGGACAGTCTAGCCGTCTGCGGCGGCCCCGCTCCAGCAGTGACGGTCTGTCTTTGGCTGCCTCCATGGACCCCCAGCACCTGCCCCAGCGCCCCCCGTCCCGCCTGCCTTCCAGCCGCTCGTATGACAGCCTGCTGCCTGAGGACCGCCGGCCCAGGGATGATGGAGACGATGAGCAGGATGACGACGAGGAAGGCATCTACATGCTGCCTGACTTCTCCAACCAGGACCCGGCTGCTTCCTGGATGGCCGAGGACGTCATTGACTTCAGCCCCACCTTCCTGGAGGACGGACCAATCGGCTTGGGCAGCAGCATAGTCACCGCGGGCGGCAGGGAGTCCCCGCCAACTGCCACGCCCCCTCCCTACCGCTGCCTCAGCCACCAAGGACACTCTCACTCCAGCAGCCAGCGCTCAATCACAGAGGACCCCGACTCGGTGCTCAACCAATCGGATGCGGCCGTCAGGAGAAGTCTGATCATTGCCGCCACAGCCCCGCCCCTTCAGGTGTTCTGTCAACACAGACCGGCCAATACCAGCCCATCTGCCGGCCAATCAGGGGAGGGTGCCAACCTGAGTACCTCACACAGTCAAAGCCAGGGCCCGCCCACTACACCTGTGACCTCTGCTCAGCCCCCGCCAGAGAGAAGATCTTTCACCCGGAAGATGGTGAATGCCTTCTCACAAAAAGCCCCCAAGTCCCCTACACTGGACATCTCTGACCCTGTATCAATCAGCGTCCCAGCTAAGGTACTTCCTCCCTCTCTGTGTCACAGAAATACAGGGACAGCAGTGTCTCAGGATTGGCTATATACTCTGTATGATAAATTTGCCTCACCAAACGTGACTTTCTCCCTCGTAGGTGTTGGACATGATTGGCGGGCGAGCTGGTGAATTACAGCCTGGCATCCCGAGCAGCGGCCCCTCCCAGTCGCAGCCTCCTCAGATGATCTCCATGCTGCTGAGGTCATGTGACTTCCAGCTGACGGAGAGCTGCCAGCAGGAGATCCGCAGCAAACTGGGCCCCGAGGCCAAGATCAGAGGACAGGGTGAGTAAAGAGGGATGGACTCGGCCAACAAGTTTGATTGATTGAATGTATTAGTTGATTGATTTATAATCATCATCAAAAATGTGTTTGTTTTCAATGATGATTTGAGGTTTTACTGCAGACCATAGTCATGTAATTTAACCATCCTCTCCCTTCTATAGGTATAACGGGACCCACCGCCCCCCCCCTGTTCGCCCAGCCTCCCCCTCCCCCTCCAAAAAACCCAGCACGCCTCATGGCCCTGGCCCTGGCTGAGAGTGCCAACAAGGCTCTGAGACAGGGCGCCTCGCCCCCCTACCGCCCCCCTCAGTCCCGGTCCCAGGATGCAGCCGACACCCGCTACCAGAGGTCCCTGTCTGCCGACGCACGAGAGCTGCTGTCCTCTGACCCCAATCAGCTCTACTCCACAGTGCGCCCCCTGTCTGTGTGGATGACCGAGGGAGAGGGAAACGCGACAGAGACTGCAGCAGATACAGGACACAGCCAGGGAGAGAGGACTCCAGGACAGGTGTGTAGGAGTGTGCACATGTCTGTAAGTGGCACTGTATGGGTGTAACTTTGTGTAAACTGTGTCCGTTTGTACTGTGGTAAATTCTAAGTGGTGGATATGTTGTTTTGACTGTGCTGGAGCAACAGCAGTGCTGTCAGGTCATTTTCAGCAGAGCCTTCATTTCCTACCCATAACAAGCACAATGTTTACAGTTGCCTGGGTAAAATTAGATTCCTTTTTTTAACTGTCATTGTTATGAAGAGACTGTAACTTACTCTATGGCGGTAAAAAGGTTATACTTTTTTTATTGCAGGATACGGGGACCCTGTCCTCTGAGACGTCTGACTCTGTGGCGTCCAACTCGGAGCTGTCTGGTGGGAGCGCCTCTGGAGACGACCAGACCCCCAGCCCCATCTACAAGAACCAGAAGCAGCTGCCCCAGTCACAGCCCCCCAAACCAGGCCAGTCTGGGGAGAGACCTAGCCCTACTGAGTCCCAGTCTCAGAGGAGGCCCCCAGCCTACTCACGCCAGTTCTCTGCCCCTCACCTCCAACAGAAATCAACCTCCACCCAGTCCAAGCCGTCCTCAGCCCACCCCCAGCTCCTGCACTCCAAGTCAGAGTCCCCTCTGACTCAGGTCCGTGCCTTTCAGCCCACCCGCCCCAAAGTACCCCCTAAGCCCCTGGATCTGGAGCGTCCCCACAGAGCACCACTGGCCCAGACTGAGATGCGTCGCTCCCTGGACTCAGGGCGCATCAGGCGGATCTTTGGTCAGCAGGGGAACCCTCCTCTGGCCAGAGCCTTCTCAGAGCGTCTGAGTGGAGCGCCAGACCACCTCACCCGCTACCTCGCAGCCAGCCAACCATCCCCGGGTCAGCAGCCGCCTCAGCAGGCCCAGATCCGGCCCGTGCCCCTCTCCTCCACCTCAGAGGACCAGGGAAGGATGGAAAACTTCTACTATGAGATTGCCGGGCCTGAGAACCCGCAAGGCCCCCCCAGCTACGCCCGCCACAGCTACCAGAACATGAGGCTGGACCTGGAGGGTAACTTCCGCCCAGCCCCCCACCCAGAGGCCAACAAAAGGCCCATCTCTCGGGGGCATCACCAACACCAACCCCAGCCTCTCCACCACAACCAGGGTGGACCCAGGGAGAGTGGGCCCCAGCTCTGGTCCAAAGAAGCCACGCGGGCTTGGGCAGCTGCCCACTCCCAGTCCCATTCATTCTCCCACGGACACTCTCACTCTCACCACCACTCCCAGGACGGCTTCACCCACCACCATCACCCCTCTCACCCCCGGCCCCAGCGCCAGACCTCCTCCTCAGTCCGGCTGGCCCGTAGTGAGATGCACCCCCTCCCCTCCTCCTCCATGGTTCCCCTGGCGCTCCACCAGCACCAACGCAACCTCCACCGCTCCAACAGGTCAGCCTCTACAGACCTCACCGCCTCCCAGCTACACCCCTATTTTGAAAACGGGAAGGTGTGCTATCGTAAGCCAGAGGATGCTCCTCTGAGTCTGAGCCAGCCTCCGCAGGGCAAGTCTCTCCAGGGCCAGCCATCCCAGCCCTCCCCTCCCCAGGCCCACAGACCGACCTCCAAGGACCTGTCTGAGCCCATCTACGTCAACTTCCCTTTCCCCAGCCCCTCTACTGGGGCCCAAAACACGAAGAACTGGACCAGCACAGACCTGGATGGAGACTCTCCACAGGATTTTGAACCTCTTGCCTTGCCAAACGACCCCCCTCCCCCAGAGGACCAGAGACAGTCCTCCCCCCGCCTGGCCCCTGACCAGGCAGGCTCTACCAGCATCAGCCTCACCCCCTCCACTCCAGACAGCCCAGCCGCCCACAATGACTCTGCAGCAACGACCCCAGGGAGCATCCAGGAGAGCGACTTCCTCCCAGCGCCCACAGCGTCTACATCGACAGGGATCCACTGCCGCAGCCGCTCAGACCCCCAGAGCTCCAGCTGTAGTACGGAGCCCATCCAGGGCCTGTCGGGGAAGGAGATTGCCTCCCTGCTGATAGAGAAGCTGGCTGAGGAGGAGAGGGCTGAGGGTCCCTCCACAGTCACCTCCTCCTCTGCCTCCACCAGCTCCTCCCCTGCCATGGAGCACCCTGCCAACCCCTACCCCAGCCAGCAGCACAACCAGTCCCCGCCTGCCTATAATGTCTACACCCCAGGCCCCTCACGGATCAGGGCTCCTCAGAGGGCTGGGGCAGGGGGCTTCCAACGCCAAGACCCGCTCCGGAGGTCCTCGCCCGGGGGCCAGTACAGGCAGGCCTTTGACGTCATGCCCTCAGGCGATCAGGTGCTCAAATACTACCGGACCCAAGACTTTACCCAGGGAGAGCACCAGAGCTCTGGCACTAACCCCTACCCCCCATGGCAGCAATACCAGGAGCCCCACTACCCCATCCAGAGCCCCCAGGACCCCTGCTCCTCCAGCTACCCCAGCCAGCCCCTCTTGGAGCCCTCAGACTCCCCGTCTGCAGCCTTCTCCAACCTGACGCTGGGGGCCCCCAGGCCCTACCCCGGCCAGCCAGGAGGCCTCCAGTACAGCCGGTACCCATTCCATCCTGGCCCGATGCTGGGCCAATACCCCAACCCTCCCCCCCGCAGAGATGTGGTCCACGAGCCGGTGCTGCGGCCGCAGGGTCTGAGGAACCAGAGAGGGCTGGCACGGCAGGGCAGCTTACCTGGACCATCACCCAACTGGACTATCCATACTGAGGGTCAGACACGCAGCTACTGCTGAGGAGGAGCACAAAGTAGACTTTTACACACGGTACCCTATCAGACTGAATGTGAAAGAGAGAGAAAGAGCTAGGAAGAGACCATGTAAAACTCTCATGGTCCACAGAGAAAGGGAACAGGACGATAGAAAGTCTTCCTGGAAGCGTGAGACAACAGGTCATGTCTAGAAATGGGACCAAGGGCAAGGCATTCTGGGGTAGCTAGACATACAGTCCAGTTTCTTGTTTGAACATTCCCTGGGGCCTATCACCACTTCCCACCTGCAACCACTGGACCAATGAGAAAGAAGGGAACAATGATGGAAGGCGATAAAGAGATGAACCGAAAAGTGGCTTAGATTTGAAAACATTCCAGAGCAGACTGTTGTTGTGAACATTGAGAAAGAATGGCGAATAGCTGCCAGGGTCTTTTCTGGATTAAAATGGGGCTTACGTGGTGGGCGTGGCCAATGGTGCGGTGGTCGAGCGACAATTTTAGAGACCCTTCTGTTGGCCGCTGTGACAAAATGTAGCGGTTTTCAAGCAAATTCTGTGCAATTCTACTTATTTTGCCATGTGACGGAGATACAGTTTGACAGTTTTAAAACATATTTTCTCCAATTCAAAAAAATCTGGTGGCCCCCATGCTATGATAAAAATTCCTGAATGCATAATTTTGGGAATTTTAGATTCTCCCTGATTGTCTAGCTTTTATTTAGGTGATGCTTAGTTCTCAAAGATGATCTTATTTAAAATATATATATATATATATATATGTGTTCATTATCTTTTCTACGTACTTCACATCTCATTTTAGTAATTTAAGTTTACAAATTGAAAATGTTTTCCATTCCGAAAATTATTTATTATATATATATATATATATATATATATATATATATATACACACAGTACCAGTCAAAAGTTTTGACACAGCTACTCATTCAAGGGTTTTTCTTATGTTCTACATTGTAGAATAATAGTGAAGATATTGAAACTTTGAAGAATCTTGAATCTGTTTAACATTTTTTGGTTCCGACATTATTCCATGTGTTATTTCAAAGTAACCACCCTTTGCCTTGATGACAGCTTTGGCATTCTCTCACCTGGAATGCTTTTCAAACGGTCTTGGAGGAGTTCCAACATATGCTGAGCACTTGTTGGCTGCTTTTCCTTCACTCTGCGGTCCAACTCATCCCAAACCATCTCAATTGGGTTGAGTTCGGGTGATTGTGGAGGCCAGGTCATCTGATGCATCACTCTCCTTCTTGGTCAAATAGCCCTTATACAGCCTGGAGGTGTGTTGGGTCCTTGTCCTGTTGAAAAACAAAAGTATAGTCCCACTAAGCGCTTGAAGAAACGTTGAAAGTTCTTGACATTTTACGGCTTGACTGACCTTCATGTCTGAAAGTAATAATGGACTGTTGTTTCTTTTTGCTTATTTGAGCTGTTCTTGCCATAATATGGTCTTTTACCAAATAGGCCTATCTTCTGTATACCACCCCTGCCTTGTCACAACACAACTGATTGGCTCAAATGCATTAAGAAGAAAATAAATTCCACAAATTAACATTTTAACAAGGCACACCTGTTAATTGAAATGCATTCCAGGTGACTACCTCATGAAGCTGGTTGATAGAATGCCAAGAGGCACAAAGCTGTCATCAAGGCAAAGGGTGGCTACTTTGAAGAATCTAAAATATTTTGATTTGATTAACACTTTTTTGGTTACTACATGATATGTGTTATTTCATAGTTTGGATGTCTTCACTATTATTCTACAATGTAGAAAATAGTAAAAAATAAATAAAAACCCTTGAATGAGTAGGTGTGTCCAAACTTTTGACTGGTACTGTATATATCATAATGTTAAGTCTTTTTCTTTTTTACATAAGTGGCCTGGAAAAGCACTTAGGCAGCCCGCCCAAGTCTTTTCTATGCAGAAAAAAACCCTGGCTGCTGTACTTCTTAACGGAGTATTAGGTATTCTGCACAGTGGCTGTTAGACTGGCTGTGGGTTTGGTTTGATTGGGTTTGCCTTTATTTTTTACAATGTTGTAGTACTGAAAAAGGACTACACAGGGAAATAACCTCAGTCTGTCTCCTTTAAAAAAAAATAAGAACCTCAAAAGCTGCTGAGTTGGTTTAGTGGTTTTCAGAAGCTTGATTTTACATGTTATATTTATTTTATTTTTAGTTTTGATGAATGCATGTAATATAAATAATTTGTTTGAAATAATAAGTCTGTCGTTCCACCAATTCGGTGCCTTTTGAGATGTGTATTTGTTGATTTCACCTACTTTAGACATAGTCAAAGATCACATGTTCAACTTTCCCATCTCAAGGTTAAATTTAATAAAATGACTAGCAAGTGCCAAATATAGTAGCAAGGTTGACAAGTTCATCTTAAATCGGCCATAAATCCCCTAGTGGCAGAGGAAATGTAAGCTTGTTGTGTGCAACAGGGAGGGGCAATTGAATGCACACTTCACAAAATAATACAATTATCTAGCCTAGTTATCTGTGGTTAACAGGGTTATGCTCGGCCTGCTCAGTTTTCCACCACAAAACACCAGAAATGTTTTCAGAAGAACCAGCTCAACTGCTCTTACTCAATTATTTGGACTAGTAGATGTTCAATGTTTATTATTATTTAAAAAGGAATATTATTTTAAAAGTTTCACCATATGTTGGAACTCCTTCAAGTTTCACCATAAAACGAGTTCAGTTCACATAACCGGGTTGCGCTTAAAATTAGGGAAAGGTTCATTTTTTTCTTAAATGAATGACTAATCACATTTTAAATTAATATTAATCAGAAATGACTGTCAAAGCAACAGAATGACTAGGGCTTTACAATGATGGAGAAATTTTAATCTTCTTGGAAGTCAAAGGGACATGTCAAATGCAGAATTTTGTCACTTTAGCAAGTCTTTATTCATATAAAAAATATATATTTATTGAATTCTCCATGTGGTCTATATTAAAGGCCACTTCATTAAATATAACGCTTTTAAAATTCAAAAGGCACTTATTTCGTGGAACGACCCAAGTAGAATTTGATTGTTTTAATTTTTATCCCTGGACAGAATGTGAGTGTGTGTGTGAATGTATGTACGCATGTCTAAATGTGTCCATGTAACCAATGACGAGTGTCTCTTATGGTGAGCTAAAAAGCACATAATTCAGCAAATGAAAAACTGAATCAAAACATTGCCTTCTGTTTTAGGGAATCTAGTTTTTACAGACAGTACTTTGTCGTTTTAGGATTAGTGGTACTACACTAGTTTGCGCTTTCATTCTGAATGCTGTGTGTGTGTCTCTCTCTGTCTGCCTGTCTGACTGCAGAAAGTTTGTACTGTGTGTCTTATCTAATGTACTTATCCTTGAAGGATGTTTTTGTACATGTTAAGTCTAACAGATGCTTTTATCCAAAGCAATGTACTGCGCTGATAATACAATACCACTCACAGTGGTCCTCGGTTGTTTTTCTGTATCCGTGTTGGTTGAATACAACAGAAGCACCCCAGATGTCCTTACCTCCATTTTGGGAGTTATACTCACTGCCTGCCCCTATGCAACATATACCTGACACGTACAACACATTACTAAAGGTGTGATGTGATGATTCAGTGGAGGCTGAAACCAATTTCATTCCATTAACAAACCACCATGTCTTAATTCATGCATCTCCCCCATTCTGGTGTTGGGGCTGCAATACTGTTATTGGACAGCAGGGGGAGACACTTCGTCTCTGTAGATCATTACCTATACTGTAATGGTTTTTGCACAGACTTCCACTATATTGAACTGGGTGTGTGCACATGTATATCACTTCACTTCTGTCCCTATGACTGTGTCGGTTACAAAACTGGTTCAATCCTTTCCCAGTCGTTGGTATGTCTCACTAATGTCTTTGTGGATACTTTTCCATCACAGATAGACAAATGTCCCAGTGGAGTTGTATTGTAGGAGAGATAAACAAAGGACAAGGTTCTATTAGGCTAGTTTAGCAGTGCTGTCCATTGAACATTGGGAACTATACATCTTTCAGGGGTGTTTCCTCAACTGTGTTTTAATGCTGTGATACCACTGTAGTGAAGTGCGAGGGAAGGAAGAGCTGTTTTGTAACGGGGGTGAGAATGTGAAAAATGGTGCCACTGCAGAGATGTACTTTGGTTTTTGTTTGACGTGCCTTTTTGATGAACAATCATTTGGTTCCATAAAGCATGTTAAGGTGGTAACTTTCTCTCTAGGTCCGGGCTGGAAACATTGTGAATGGTATCTTGCCACGTGCACTATAGCTCCTTACTATGATGGTACAAAGCAGCATACAGGACCTGGTACTCTGTGTCCCTAAACTCCTTAGATTAAAGAAAATTGCACATTTTTCATTGAACTCCCTAATAACTCTGGACTTGGGCTTTTTGAAGGATAATTGTTTGTGTGAACGCATGTGTGTTCTCTGTTACTGTGTGAGTGTGGTCCTGTTGTGTGAGCAAGCATGTGTGTTCTCTGTTACTGTGTGGGTGTGTGTGAGTGTGGTCCTGTTGTGTGAGCAAGCATGTGTGTTCTCTGTTACTGTGTGGGTGTGTGTGAGTGTGGTCCTGTTGTGTGAGCAAGCATGTGTGTTCTCTGTTACTGTGTGGGTGTGTGTGAGTGTGGTCCTGTTGTGTGAGCAAGCATGTGTGTTCTCTGTTACTGTGTGGGTGTGTGTGAGTGTGGTCCTGTTGTGTGAGCAAGCATGCCTCCCTCCCTCTTCTCTTTTATATCTATGCAGTGACCAAGTACATTGAAGTCCATATAAGTTGGAAATACTTAAAATGGCTATACTACCTATGTGTGTATTACAGGTGTGTGTGGGTGTAACCTGAATTTTCAGTCCAATACGATTCCTTTCAGCCTTATAGCACTTGGCAAAAGGCAGTTAATCTTATTTTGTAATATTTTACAAGGTGTGAATTAAAAACCTGATGGTTACATCACAGATGAAACAATTGGGTCCTTGTATTTTTCCTAAACTGCAGATTTTGTCATTGAATAGAATACTAAAATAAGAATTGTATAAACATACAATAGACTTTTGAAGATCAAT
The DNA here is from genome assembly GCF_023373465.1 of Oncorhynchus keta. Taxonomy (NCBI): domain Eukaryota; kingdom Metazoa; phylum Chordata; class Actinopteri; order Salmoniformes; family Salmonidae; genus Oncorhynchus; species Oncorhynchus keta. The sequence continues at coordinate 71,414,190 of NC_068454.1, read as the reverse complement.
ACAAACATTCTCTAAATAATACATTAGACATTCCCCAATAAAAACTGTTCTATCAGATCTTTCAGCACTCTGGCAAAGTTGATCTGATGCGTGGGACCGGTACAGGTGGCACCGGGCTGATGACACGCACTTCAGGGCGAGTGTGGAGAGGAGGCACAGGACGTACTGGACTGTGGAGGCGCACTTGAGATCTGGAGCGTAGAGCTGGCACAATGCGTCCTGGCTGGATACTCACTTGAGCCTGGGCTGGGCTGTGCAGACGCACCGGAGACAGTACGCAGAGCCGGCGCAGGATATCCTGGTCCAAGGAGGTGTACTAGAGACCAGGAGTGCTGAGCCGGCACCATCCGTCCTGGCTGGATACCCCCTCTAGCCCGGCAAATGCGAGGAGCTGGAATAGAACGCACTATGAATGCGAAATGGAGACACCGTGCGTACCGGTGTCTGACCAGTCACACGCTCCCTACGGTAAGCACGAGGAGTTGGCTCAAGTCTCCAACCTGACTCAGCTAATCTCTCTGTGTGCTGCCTCATGCTTGTCTCGTTGGTACAACTCCTCGTAATATCGCCGTTCCGCTTTCGCTGCTTCTATCTCCTCCTTCGGACGGCAATACTACCCCTCCTGCGTCCAGGGTCCTGCTTCATCCAGAATCTCCTCCCAGGTCCATTCCTCCTGAACACGCTGCTTGGTCCTTTGTTGGTGTGATCTTCTGTCACGTTCGTCGTATGAAGGAGACCAAGGCGCAGCGTGATATGCGTACATTCTTATTTATTTAAAAAATTAACACTGAACAAAATAACACAACTAACCGTGAAGCTATACAAACGAGTGCTGACAGGAAACTACACATAGACAAGATCCCACACCAGAAAGTGGGAAACAGGGGTGCCTAAATATGATCCCCAATCAGAGACAACGATAAACAGCTGTCTCTGATTGAAAACCATATCAGGCCAACTTAGAAATACAAAAACCCCTAGACCTACAACAACCCTAGACATACAAAACCCTAGGCAATACAAAACCATACAACACTACATACAACATATAGAATCATGTAGTAACCCAAAAAGGTTTTTTATTTTTATACATATGTGTTATTTCAGTTTTGATGTCTTCACTATTATTCTACAATGTAGAAAATAGTACAAATAAATAAACAGCCTGGAATCAGTAGGTGTGACTGGTACTATACAATTAATGACAAGAACTATATATATATCCCATTACCAAAGCAGTTAGGACATTGAAATTCTCAGGCCAATCCACATTTGTTCATCTAGCATTTACAGTACAATAAACCATTAAATATATATATATTTAATGGTTTATTGTGTGTGTATATATATATATATATATTTGAATCCCTACACAGTGTTCATTCTCTACATATCAGAAAACATTTCTGTTATCATTCCCACAGTCATTTGTTATTTAAGAAATGAGGTAGTTGCTGAAGTGAGGGTTGGTGTTGCTTCAGCAGAAAGTATAAGACTCCTCCAGACTTCTCACAGCATCAGGTAGTACACCATGGCCAGGATCAACAGCCAGAACTGAATCAAATAAAGACAAGGGAACATTAGACTTACAGCAAGAAAGTGCAAGTGTTGTTGGACTTTATGTTCTGATAATGTCTCTACTGTATGTTGTGGAGTATACAAAAGTGTCCGATTAAATCATTTTCGGGTAATAAATCTTGCAACTGAATACAGAACTATTTACCAACCTAAGTAGACCAACTGAAAACTCACCATAAACATTAGCACAGCGAAACCATACCAGCTGATAGCCCATGTATATCGACTGAACACAGACTCAATGTGGTTGAAGCAGCCCTGGGTAGAAAGATAGAGGGTATAAACAGGATAGCCTGTGCCAAGGTGGTTCAAGGACAAGCAACAATGTGCTTACTTCAAGTGGGAGGTATAAATGACCCCTAACCACTGATACTGTACAGGGTCAGATATTTTCCATACTGTTATTAGTTACAGTACAGTTATAATTCATGGCAGGTACTGTATAATCAGATCCTAAATCTGTGGTTATGAGCTACTTAAATCTTGAGCCTACAAGTGAGAACCAGAGAATCTCTTAGGTTTTAGGCAATGGGAATGTGTTTTCACACCTTAGTGAACATGGTGGTGTTCTGGCCGTTCTTGCAGGCATCCACATTCACCACCTCGTAGTTGTTCTTCCTCTTGCAGCAGTGGGTGGGCCAGGGGTAGTCTGTACCAAACTTCTCCCTGAAGGTGGAGTTGTACTCTATCCAGTCCACTGGGCCATCCGTTCCACAACACCACCTGAAATAGGAGAGGAGAGGATGTTGTAGAAACAATACATGGGTGAGGAATATTCTTCAATAAACAGGAATAGTTTAGTTAGTCAGTGGACAAACTGATGTTATGACAGACTGAACTCACTTCACTCAAACTGAGCGAGCTACTGTATAAGTATTTGTAGAACGTGCAGCTCTACATTCTTTATCCTAGCTACATCAACACAGCCTGCAGTGGTTGTTTCTGTCCCTGTGCAGCAAACTGATCCCATCCCTTGTCTTTCACACACTATGGGGCTGTCCAAACCGGTTCACACAGCAGAGACACATCGGGACACTGGCATCGATGATGGAGAGAGAGGGACATGCTATGTCATGTCAGAGCTGACAACTCATCTGCTACTCCCAAGGGTGTGTGCGCGTGTGTGTGTGTGTGTGTGTGTGTGTGTGCGTGCGCACGTGTGTGTGTGTGTGCACGCGTGAGTGAGTGCGTGCGTGCGTGCGTGCGTGCGTGCGTGCGTGTGTGTGTGTGTGTGTGTGTGTGTGTGTGTGTGTGTGTGTGTGTGTGTGTGTGTGTTAGTGGAATGTGATACCTTTCCCTAACAGATACTCCACACAATAACCTAGGTGTAGTTGGTCTTCGTGCTAGTCATCTGTTTGGAATGTGTGGTGTGGCTCTGATTAGTCAGATTATCCTGACAGATTCCTTTGATTTGGTGACCAGTCACCTCTTTCATCACTTTGTTCCATGTCAGTGTGATCTGACTGCCAGAGTCACCATCGGCTGCATAGTACTTCAGCATCTGCTTCTTCACCAGATTACTGTTTCCAACCAGCTACAAACAGCACATAGCAGAGGATGAGAGAAAACAGGAGAATACGTTTCAAAGTGGAGTTTCTAGAATGGTGCTGTTCAAGCAATGTGAAGATCTGAAGGTATCCCAAGGTGCCCATTTCCCATGTACTCACATAGTCTCTGTGGGTGACTGCAGTGATACACGAGGCACACTCAAATATGTAGATGATCAACATCAGGATCAGATACTGTCAAAATTCCAAAATAAATATTATCCTTTACTTGAAAAGAACAACAGGGAAAGAGATATAGACATATCATATATTCCACTTGAATTATATATTTTGAATCAGTGTTCAGATGAACAAATGAAGAACTTCAGTGACCAAAGAGATTGTGATGAATTTAGTATCAAAGTCTTACCGTTAGCATTAAGGCACGGCTCTTCTTCGCAGCAGCCAAGATACCAAAGACACACATGCAGAAGAAGGCAAAGCCTGTGAAAATGGCAATCCAGGCCCCGGCAAAGATGTCATCTTTCCCCGACACACCAGATATAGGGTAGAGCTTGAATTGATCTACTGCAACCCAGATGGCCAGAGCGCAAAGGGCAAGACCTGCTGCCTATAATAAGGTAATAACATGTATATTAAAAGTTGTTATAACAAATTGTAAACATTATTATAACAGGATCCTTCCTACATTACAATTGAAAGTGTCAATAACCCGTACAGTGTAGTGCTGAAAAGGACCAGAAATCGAATGTACTGTAGTAAACTTCTAGGACAACACCATAGATCTGCACACCATTTGTCTACCATATGATTACATATGATTTAAAAAATACTTTTAAACTACAGCTACTATAGGAATCAAGTCAAGTGCAACTCTTACAGCTCCAAATATATTCCCCAGGATGAGAATGACCATAAGACAGGTGAATCCCTTTCCATCAGCCATGGTAGCAGTCCTTCTGCCAGCTCCTCCTAAACCCACTGCTCCTGAGCAGAGAAGAAGAAGACAGGTGAAGAAATAACAGTGTTCCTAACAGATCCAAGAGAATGTAGGGTCTGGCTGGATGTAATGAATTGTAGACATGGGAATGTGTCCAGGGAGTGGCTTGATCTTATTCACACTAGCAGCAACAGAAGTGGTCCAACCAGTTAGGCTCAGCAAGAGATTGCATTGTGGTCCTTTTGAATGGCAACACTGAGATATTGACTACAAAATATGACAAAATAAATGGATTCATGATAAACCTAGACTACATCTGGCCCAGACAGAAAGTGAGCAGTTCTGCATGAAGCCATCAATCTTCAGTCTACCCCTAGGCTGTATAATGTTACACCTATAGCAACTTGTATTTAACCATTCTTGACCTTTTTAGGTTACAGCAGTCTCTTAAATTAGCAGGTTTAAAGACTGTCAGAGTCTTGGGTGAGGAAGTCTTAGAGCAATCATCACATCATCTATTTTTTCACACAACAAACATTACCTCCCCTGCAGTGATGTCAGGCCCTGAGCATCTTTTTCTGTTGACCAAACAGCTGTCGTCCTGCTGTGCTCAGCACCTGTCTCAGCTTGCTGTTAAATGTAGTCTACTTCCATGATGTCATGAGGCAAGTCTGCAGTCCCAAGTTCCTAAAAAAATAAATAATACAAATCTTTGTACAGTATGTTTACATGCATCTTCATTGTTTTGTATGTGTGTACTGTATATTTACTTATTGAGGTGTTTCCAACATTGAATTTATTGTCAACAGGCCTATTTGACATAGCTCAATAGTACACTATTCCAGTGGACTGAGTGGCGTTACTATTAGTACTCTGGCAGTCTCTATGGGGGTGCCACAGGGTTCAATTCTCAGGCCGACTCTTTTCTCTGTATATATCAATGATGTTGCTCTTGCTGCGGGCGATTCCCTGATCCAACTCTACGCAGACGACACCATTCTGTATACTTCTGGCCCTTCCTTGGACACTGTGCTATCTAACCTCCAAACGAGCTTCAATGCCATACAACACTCCTTCCGTGGCCTCCAACTGCTCTGGCCGGTTCCCCTCTTTCCACTAGGATTCTCTGCCTCTAACCCTATTACAGGGGCTGAGTCACTGGCTTACTGGGGCTCTCTCATGCCGTCACTGGAAGGGGTGCGTCACCTGAGGGTGTTGATTCACTGATGTGGTCATCCTGTCTGGGTTGGCGCCCCCCCTTGGGTTGTGCCATGGCGGAGATCTTTGTGGGCTATACTCAGCCTTGTCTCAGGATGGTAAGTTGGTGGTTGAAGATATCCCTCTAGTGGTGTGGGGGCTGTGCTTTGGCAAAGTGGGTGGGGTTATATCCTTCCTGTTTGGCCCTATCCGGGGGTGTCCTCGGATGGGGCCACAGTGTCTCCTGACCCCTCCTGTCTCAGCCTCCAGTATTTATGCTGCAGTAGTTTATGTGTCGGGGGGCTAGGGTCAGTTTGTTATATCTGGAGTACTTCTCCTGTCCTATTCGGTGTCCTGTGTGAATCTAAGTGTGCGTTCTCTAATTCTCTCCTTCTCTCTTTCTTTCTCTCTCTCGGAGGACCTGAGCCCTAGGACCATGCCCCAGGACTACCTGACATGATGACTCCTTGCTGTCCCCAGTCCACCTGGCTGTGCTGCTGCTCCAGTTTCAACTGTTCTGCCTTGTTATTATTCGACCATGCTGGTCATTTATGAACATTTGAACATCTTGGCCATGTTCTGTTATAATCTCCACCCGGCACAGCCAGAAGAGGACTGGCCACCCCACATATGCTCTCTCTAATTCTCTCTTTCTTTCTCTCTCTCGGAGGACCTGAGCCCTAGGACCATGCCCCAGGACTACTTGACATGATGACTCCTTGCTGTCCCCAGTCCACCTGACCGTGCTGCTGCTCCAGTTTCAACTGTTCTGCCTTATTATTATTCGACCATGCTGGTCATTTATGAACATTTGAACATCTTGGCCATGTTCTGTTATAATCTACACCCGGCACAGCCAGAAGAGGACTGGCCACCCCACATATGCTCTCTCTAATTCTCTCTTTCTTTCTCTCTCTCGGAGGACCTGAGCCCTAGGACCATGCCCCAGGACTACCTGACATGATGACTCCTTGCTGTCCCCAGTCCACCTGACCGTGCTGCTGCTCCAGTTTCAACTGTTCTGGTGCCGACCTAGAATGTGGACATCTATAAGTACCTAGGTGTCTGGCTAGACTTTAAACTCTCCTTCCAGACTCATATCAAACATCTCCAATCTAAAATCAAATCTAGAGTCGGCTTTCTAATCCGCAACAAAGCCTTCTTCACTCACGCCACCAAACTTACCCTAGTAAAACTGACTATCCTACCGATCCTCGACTTTGGCGATGTCATCTACAAAATAGCTTCCAATACTCTACTCAGCAAACTGGATGCAGTTTATCACAGTGCCATCCATTTTGTTACTAAAGCACCTTATACCACCCACCACTGCGATCTGTATGCTCTAGTCGGCTGGTCCTCGCTACATATTCGTCGCCAGACCCACTGGCTCCAGGTCATCTACAAGTCCATGCTAGGTAAAGCTCCGCCTTATCCCAGTTCACTGGTCACGATGGCAACACCCACCCGTAGCACGCGCTCCAGCAGGTGTATCTCACTGACCATCCCTAAAGCCAACACCTCATTTGGCCGCCTTTCCTTCCAGTTCTATGCTGCCTGTGACTGGAACGAAGTTGGAGACGTTTATCTCCCTCACCAACTTTAAACATCTGCTATCTGGGCAGCTAACCAATCGCTGCAGCTGTACATAGTCCACCGGTAAATAGCCCACCCAATTTACCTTCCTCATCCCCATACTATTTTTATTTACTTACTTTTCTGCTCTTTTGCACACCAGTATCTCTACCTGCACATGACCATTTGATCATTTCACTCCAGTGTTAATCTGCTAAATTGTAATTATTCGCCTACCTCCTCATGCCTTATTTTTCTACTGTGTTATTGACTTGTTTATTGTTTACTCTATGTGTAACTCTGTGTTGTTGTCTGTTCACACTGCTGTGCTTTATCTTGGCAGTTGCTTTATCTTCGCAGTTGTAAATGAGAACTTGTTCTCAACTAGCCTACCTGGTTAAATAAAGGTGAAATATATATATATTTTTTAAATAGTAGGTTGAAATGAAAAGCAATGAGGACATCTGCTGGGGAGAAGTGCCATTGCTCTTCTCAACTGTTCACACTCAAACAGGATACAGGACAATTTTATTAGGTAGTAGGCTATATTGTTGAGAATGGTGTTTCTCATGAATGGATCATTAAAAACCTCTAGAAAGTAATTTCATTGCACACATGTCATAATAATGATTTTGTTTGGCTCTACATTACATTTGGCCTATGAAGGAACTCGTAGGTTATTGTCTTAAACGTACAGTGAAATAAGTGGCATTTGTAATAGTATTGTAATAATTATGATCTGAATATCAAACAACAAATTGAATCTTGTTTCATACCAAGTAATATTCTTCTCATGTTTTTTTTTCATGTTACATATCAAGTAATATTCATGTCATAAAAGAAGCCAGTTCTTGTGTTTTCCAATAAGTCGCCAGTTTGTCTCTCTGTATTCACACACCGTAGTCTTGCTAACAGCAGCCTCTCTAGCTCGTTGTGTTGTCCCGTGGGTCGTGGCCAGCCAGACTACACACACCTTGCTCCACCTGAAAAAAAATCTATATCCTGGAAGCAGGTTCTGTGGTTTATTTACAATGCAGCATGTGACTGACTTGGTCAACATTGAAGTGAATGGGGTTCAGATGTTATTCCTAAAGAACTTACCACCTCGGCAAACCTCCAGAAGACAAGGATTACTCAATACAAGAGGAAAAAACAGTGATATTAGCCTTAAAAGCAAGTCTGCATATAATTTTATTTTATGTCTGCAAGGTAAGTAGTCTGTCATTATTTATGCTTAAGTATTCTCCATCCTCCATCCAACTAAATCAGTATCTCTTTACATTACAGTAGATGGAATAAAGTGCTGTAATGTAAAATGCAACCCTCAAATCTGATTATTTATTACTCCACATTGTGTTATGTAGTAGGTAGTGTAGTGTAAGCACACAGGATACACTTCCAAACTCCATTTCCCCAGGAGGCAGCAGGTGCTGTCAATGAAGGTGATAGTCAGTTCAGTAGGTGTCAGGAATAAAACATAAAGTTGGATGCCAACCGCCAAAAAAGTATTGTTGGTGGTTGTGGTAATGCTAGATTAAAAAACATGAGCTGGCGCACACCCAGAAAAAAAGTTTGTGTGGAGGTGCTGACTAATGGCGAATAAACTATAAACTATCAAAATAAAGAAAGTCACACACAAATTGCTGGGAGTTTATGTATGGAGTGTGCGACTTTCTTTATTTTGATAGTTTATGTTGGTGGTATTGCAACCGCCGTTAAACCTCATTGAAGAAGAAGAAGAAGAATATGAAGAATGTGATCGTCAGTCAGTATCCCAGCTAGCAAGCCATAAAGGCTGTGGGTTTTGTTTGGTGGCCATGAGGCCTTTTGTTTGTTTTTAGCCTTTAGTTTGGGCATGCCTTTGGTATTTTTCCTTTTGGTACATATTTATGTTTAGTCACCAACTGAAAAAATATATAATACTCTTGGACTGGCTGACCAAGAGGTCAAGAGCCTAGGACCCCTAGACAAAGAGAGTGCAACAATATTCGTAGGCTAGTTATTGGTTTTGTAACAAGAGCATCTTGTACAATATCAAGTCTTAGGAACACATAATTGTGACAAATACCTTTATACTCGTTTGTTTTTTCTCAGGGAGATTAACTGAGCTCATGATTACTGGTAAACTGAGTGAAGAAATGGTAGAGCTGCTGCTTGCACCATGGCGATCGTCTCCACGGGCGACGGGACTGGAGGGCAAGCTGGTGGCGGCATTGGAACTGTATGACCACTTCCCTTTAGATGTGGCTGTTACTGGGGGAACCCAGGAGGCCAACACTCAACTGGCCAGAGCACTGTGTGGGTTAGGAAATGAGGAGGAGGAGGAGGAGGAAGAGGAGGAGGAAGAGGAAGAGGAGGAGGAGGAGGAGGAGGAAGAGGAAGAGGAGGAGGAGGAGGAGGAGGAGAAAAGTAAGGATGAGGAAGCTAGTGATGATGATGAAATTGAGATTTTGGGGACTCTGACTAAAGTGTTTGAGAAAGAAGGAAAAGGACAGGTTAAGGAAAGTGAGCAGGACGACAACAAGAGAGATGACCCTCCCACTGAGAACCAACCGATCGTCCTGCACCCCAAATCACCAATGGTCCTGCACCCTAAAATCCCCAACATTCGGATTTGGACAATTCCAAGCCTCGATGGCCAAAACCACCCTATTGAACACTTCGATGTGTTGGTGGTCCTCACCTCAGTGCAGCACCAGGACAACCTCCCAGGGCCTATCATGGAGCTCTGCGACAGGGACCAACCGCTGTTCTTAGTCAGAGCTGAACAGGAGTGGGACCTGGTCCAGGAGAAGCTCATAGGACCCTGTAAGACCTGTGCCTGGGAGAGAATGAGAGCCCGTCAGATGGAGATTGAGAGGAAGAGGCTGGCAGCCACAGCTGGAGATGCTGAAGTCCCAGAGGATGTGAAGCAAACGTTACTAGAGTTAAGGGAAATTGGAGCGACCATGACTACAGCTCTGCCTGAGCTGAGAAAGAAAGCCTTCTGTCAGTTCATGGTGGATGTTTTCAGAGAAAACAGAGTTCCAAAACTGCTGAGGAATGACGAACAGTGAGTGTGTGTTTAGTCTTATGTTATGGTTAATTGTGCAAACAGTGTGTGTACAGATAATTCATATTAATGAAGCTACATGGCAATTTTTCAGATTCAGAGTAAATAATCAAGTTTGTACCTTGAGGAGATACTGTAAAACAAACCATAATTATTATTTTTTACCCAAATCACACTTCTTTGTATCATTGCATCCTTTTGCTCATATCCTTTCCTGCAGGTCTCTGCTGTCAGCTGGACTGAGAATGGATAAGGTGCGTCCGGGGGACATTGATCGGAATGGACACCTGTTCCAGTCCAGAGATCTGACCAACCCCCCATCCAGACTTCTCTCCGCCCTCACGGCCTTGGAGCACCTCCGACTGGACCTGGGGGTCCTGGGGCAGACGGGTTGCGGAAGCTCCAGCCTAGTCAACTCCCTCCTGGGCTTGAAGAACCAGGACGAGAGGGCGTCTCCCACTGGAGTCACTGAAACCACCATGGAGGCTCTGGGGTTCCCACACCCTGAGCTGCCTAATGTCTGGCTGTGGGATCTACCAGGCATGGGCAGGGTGGGGGAACTGGCTCCCTCATCGACCAAGACAGATCAGAAGGCTCTTTCATCTTCTCTGCAACCTCCATCTCCATTCCCTCCGATGTCGCTGACTCCTCTGCACCCACTATGTGATGTCTACATCCTGGTCTCGCCTCTCAGGCTTAGCCAGGTCTGTGTCCAGCTGCTGCAGAGTCTGTCAGCTCAGGGGAGGATGTGCTACCTGGTCCTCTCCAAGGCTGACCTAATGGGGGAAGGAGCTGTTGAAGAGGTTAGAAGGTGGAGTGAGGAGGCCCTAGGTCGACTAGGCCTCAAACATACCACTTTCCTGGTGTCAGCTCTCCACCCAGGGGAGCTGGACTTCCCCAGGCTGCAGGAGCTGTTGTGTAGTGCACTGGCTTCCCACAGAAAGGCTGCCCTTGTTCATTATGTTGTAGAACTTTTGGAATCAGAGGTGTGGGGGGGAAAGGACCAGGCAGACCCTTGTAAGCTTCAGTGACATGTAATTTCAACAAACTGTATTTGTTTTGTTTTATTTAACCTTTAATCAACTAGCTATATAGCTAGGTACATTTTTTTTTATCTGTCTCCTGTTGTATCAAAGCCATGATGTGAGACGTCAGAGGCTCTAGATAATCTGAATGACTGGGTCCATGTTCTATATTAAAATCTAAATCAAATCTAAGTTTATTGGTAGTGTACATGAATTTAAAATGAAATCAAATTGTATTTATCACATATGCTAAATACAACCTTACAGTGAAATGCTTACTTACAAGATTTGCAGGTGTTATGGCAGGTGCAGCAAAACACTTATGTTACTATCTCCAACAGTGCAGTAGAATGTCTCACAAATACAATACAAATGTACAAATAATCATTGTATGGTAATGTTGTATCCAGTTTATGAAGTTATGGGTCATTGTGGTTTTAAGCAAATAAAAATAAATACATTAAATACAATTACCGTTATTCAAATGAGTCATTGTATTTATGGACGGTTATGAACTCCACATAGCAATAAAAGAAAGCAGCCATGGTGTAAGTGCTTTCCCATACACTAGATGGCAGCCATACAGAAAACAGAAAGAACAAGCAAAGGATTCCCAGCAAAAAAGACGAAATCGGTGATTGTAATTGGTTGTTCAAAGCAGCGACGAAGTCCTCTGTCATCAACGTTATGTCACGGAGGTTCATATGAGTCGTGACTCCAACTTTAGATCGCAAAAGGTAAATTCTAGACATTTCTACTTTTATTCCAATAAGCATATCGATATGTCTGTTTACCTCTCGTGAAGCTGTGCCTTCCTTTGCAACGTATGCTACACTTTTTCCCAGTTGTGTTGCTTGCTAACCGGCTAACAACGTTTACGTTTATTTTGAATGCATTGGATAACACCTGACAACAGGTGTTGTGAGCGAAGACTCCTTCAAAACAACTAACGTTACTTTGTTGGATTAGATATATTGCCGGTGTATTGTCATTTACAGTAAACCTGCCCACAACCGAATGACTGCCTTTGGCCCCTAGTGTAATTTGGCATCATGCCTTTACACGTTCACTAGCCTTACTTATCAAACTAGATAAATAGCTAGCAAATCAAACTTTGTCACATACGCCGAATACAAGTGTAGACCTTACCGTGAAATGCTTACTTACAAGCCCTTAACCAACAGTGCAGTTCAAGAAGAGTTAAAAAAATATATATATATATTTACCAAATAAGCTAAAGTAAAACATTATTTTAGGAAGTGTTCACAATAAAAAATATAATCTTCAAGCTAGCTGTATTTAGGCTATTGCTGTATCCAGCTACTGCTAGACATATGCTCAACTGTTTCCCCAGTGAAAACTGTCACTGACTGTACAAGAAAGTATTTATTTCAATAGTACATTTCTCTTGTCTCTCTGAGTCTCCAGAAAGCAGATTAAAAGGGACTGTCATTATGTCATCTTATCAGGGGCCACCACCCAGACCCAACCCTCCTTCTCCACTCAGATTAGTGGGAGACATAGGCTACAACTCTCTGTCAGTCATCTGTTTGATGAGTGAGAGACACCGTCATATTGTTTTAGTAACGGGCCCTTGTAGCTAACTAAACTCAACTCCGTGGTGAAGGAAGTTTCTGATTATCTCCACCAATGGAGTTGAGTAGGGACCAGGCTTTGTGGAAGTCAGTCACTGACTACATCGGCCAAAAATTAAAATTATGAAACACTTACCTTGTACCTATGTTTGTCCTCTGTAGTTGGGTGCCTTTGTCCATACTTTTTACCAAAACGTTTGTCAAATACAACCACTGACCATTTCCACATTTTCTATTGTTCAAAGATTGCTCTAAAACGTACATTATCCTGCCTAATCTGAAATTCAATTGGCACATGACATACCATTTTAGAGCAACAGAAAATAGGAATTGTATTTAATGAACATTTTATTAAAAAGTATGGATTTCAGCGAACAGGCACAGAACTACAGAGGACAAACATAGGTACAAGGTAAGTGTTTAACAATGACTTTTTAGAAGTATTGACCTTGAGCGAATCGATGTAGTCATAGCTGAATTCCACAAATCCTTGTCACTGCATCACCCTGTGGGGAAGCTCATCTTCAAAAACACTTCCTCATGGGGTCAAGTAGGCTTGGCCAGGCCACTTGACAGTTACCGGTCTGATAGTGTGCAGCTGTCCTTGTTTCCCCCCTCGTTAACCAAAGCCAAGCTTGGTCCCTTCACCGAAGTTTCTAGTAACATGACTTGGCTTGCTCAGTTGCTCTTAATGCCATTTGTAGGGTACAAAATAGACACTACAGCACTGTTCTGTCCCATTGCACAGAGCTGGGCATCGTAGGGCTAAATGCAGAAGACAGTGGCTGTCCTGGGAGGGGGGATCGGGGGCCTGTCAGCCTGCTTCCACCTCAGCAAGAGCCCCCAGGTCTCCAAGGTAAATATCATTACCACAACTATCTCCACATATGCTACATGCAGGTAGACTACATCTCTACTGTAAGGCCAAACATACTGTAATTAAGCTTTTATTACACTATTATGAGATGCCCACTAGGCCCTGCACAGGTACAACATTCTCTGTCTGTGTAGATAGTGCTGCTGGAGAGGGCTGGACGGTTCGGAGGCTGGCTAAGCTCAACTCGTAGGGAGGATGGAGCTGTGTTTGAACATGGACCCAGAGGGATTCGACCAGCAGGAGCCGTGGGACGAAACACACTCAACATGGTAGGCACTGTGAAGTGTGTGTGAGAGAGTGTGAGAGAGTGTGAGAGAGTGTGAGAGAGTGTGAGAGAGTGTGTGAGAGAGAGAGAGAGAGAGAGAGAGAGAGAGAGAGAGAGAGAGAGAGAGAGAGAGAGAGAGAGAGAGAGAGAGAGAGAGAGAGAGAGAGAGAGAGAGAGAGAGAGAGAGAGAGAGAGAGAGAGAGAGAGAGAGAGAGAGAGAGAGAGAGAGAGAGAGAGAGAGAGAGAGAGAGAGAGAGAGAGAGAGAGAGAGAGAGAGAGAGAGAGAGAGAGAGAAAATATATATAGAAGTCTGTTTTCTACAGGTGGAAGAGTTGGGGCTGGAGAGTGAGGTCCTGCCAGTCACCTATGATCACGTGGCCTCTAAGAACCGTTACCTCTACGTGGGAGGCCAGCTACACAAGATGCCTTCTGGCTTAGGGTAAGGGGGGGGTAAGGATGAGTGATAAAATAGTACCATGTTAGACACAAACAGCTATGTTCATGCATTCACAACATGGTGAAATGAATCAACTGTAGGTAGTCAGTCACCCTCTGTCCCTCTCTGTCTCTCCATCCAGTGGAGTAGTGCGTACAGTCCCTCCGTTCTCTCGTCCTCTGGTCCAGAGCGTACTGAAGGAGATACTGATCAGCAGAGGAAAGGAGGAGGATGAGTCTGTTCATTCCTTCGTGTCGAGAAGGCTGGGCACTGAGGTGTGATGGTGTTAAAAAAAAGACCCTAAATGATGTCCACACAACTTCCACATTAGTTCAGAGTGACAGTATGCTCCTCTTCCCTCTGCAGCTTGCAGACATTGCCATCGACAGCCTGTGCAGGGGAGTGTTTGCAGGGGACTGCAGGAAGCTGAGTGTGCGCTCTTGTCTCCCGCCACTCTACAACGCAGAGAAGGCCAGAGGTTCCATCGTCCTGGGGATGTTGCTGGGCTCAGGTGAGAGAGAGTCCGCCACCACACCGAAGCTACATAGGAATTCTGAGAGTCTAAAAGGTCCCCATAACAGTCCTATTGCTGACCTGTCTAAATGAGTAGATGAATAACAAGTGTGACTGTCACCCCAGGCCCTGAACCAGACGTACCCCCCTCTACTCTGGCCAAGAGGGCCGCTCAGGAGAACTGGGCCCAGTGGTCACTGAAGAGGGGCTTACAGAACCTTCCAGAAGCCCTAGAGGAGAGGATGAAGAATGGGGGACGTGTAGAGGTGCACAAAGACACCCCTGTGATGGGGCTAAGTACGAATGGCACCGGCTGGGAGGTGAGACTGCTAGAGACCTGGGGGTTGGGACACATGTATGTGTACTGCCATTGCACTGGAGTTGTGGTGGTACAGTGGGGCAAAAAAGTATTTAGTCAGCCACCAATTGTGCAAGTTCTCAAACTTAAAAAGATGAGAGAGGCCTGTAATTTTCATCATAGGTACACTTCAACTATGACAGACGAAATGAGGAGCCTCTTAAAGAAGAAGTTACAGGTCTGTGAGAGCCTGAAATCTTGCTTGTTTGTAGGTGACCAAATACTTATTTTCCACCATAATTTGCAAATAAATTCATTAAAAATCCTACAATGTGATTTTTCTGGATTTTTTCCCCTCGTTTTGTCTGTCATAGTTGAAGTGTACCTATGATGAAAATTACAGGCCTCTCATCTTTTTAAGTGGGAGAACTTGCACAATTGGTGGCTGACTAAATACTTTTTTGCCCCACTGTATATGCATTTTTAAGTTGTTTATTAAATTGAGTAAATTAATCAACTGATGTCTGTGGAATTGATTTTTTAACAAAGATTCAACTGGAGGTCGGCACCATCAAAGCTGATCATATCATTTCTGCTCTACCCGCAAAAGGTAAATGAACTTTTACTAAACTTGACCTCTGAACCTACATCTTTTAACTTCAAACATGATTTTAAATTCAGTCCCTGCCGTTCTGCCTGTGGACCTGGAAGCCTGTGTGGTGTTGGTCTTCAGTTGTGAGTGTGTGTTGTTTTAGCTCTGGCCTCAGCACTGCCTTCTGCTGCACAGCCCCTGTCACAGCAGCTACTGGAGATTGCCACAGTGACCGTTGCCGTGGTAAACCTGGAGTACGAGGGTTCCGTCCTGCCTGTCACTGTGAGAACACTCAATGAGAATGAAGCAATTTGTTTTAGAAGATTCTCTGTTATTTTGTATGGGTATGCGTGTGTTTCAGAATGTGTGTGTATCTAATATGAGTGTTGTCTTGTGTGGCCTCAGGGCTTTGGCCACCTGGTGCCATCCTCAGAAGACAGAGGTCTCCTAGGGGTGGTCTATGACTCTGTGCCCTTCCCCCAGCACAACCGCACTGGAGGACACACCACCAGACTAACAGTAAGAGACACACAATATATATGTACTATATTCTCTCTCATACACAAACAATTACATAATGTGTGTGTTATAGGCCTTGCAAGAATACTTCCCTATGTTAATAATGCACAGCATGGCAGGGACCAACCTGGGGCGGCAGCGTAGCCTAGAGCGTTAGAGCGTTGGACTAGTAACTGGAAGGTTGCGAGTTCAAACCCCCGAGCTGACAAGGTACAAATCTGTCGTTCTGCCCCTGAACAGGCAGTTAACCCACTATTCCCAGGCCGTCATTGAAAATAAGAATCTGTTCTTAACTGACTTGCCTGGTTAAATAAAGGTAAAATTAAAAATTAAATTAAAATTCCATGTATAAGCTAAAGTGGAACCCATTAAGATATACAGGATTACGCTCAGCGTAAATGATTCATGCTTTAGACGTGAGGATGACAGATCCCCATGTCCCTTACACAGTCCAGCCCTATCCTCATTTAGGCTTATTGGGTCATGTCACAGGAAGGTTGTGGAGGGAGTTTCTGTTTGGAATACCCTGGTTATACTGTATAACTAACTGCAAATAGCCTCTGGTGCCATGTGACTTGACTTCTACAACATATGTCACTCCATTATTGATGTTCCTCCTCACCTTCTTAAGACATGATTTGTTTACTGGGCAGCCTGTTTCTCTAGACACATCAGTTTATGCAAACAGACAAGCTGCTGGCCAAGGCAAATATGGTGCAGCCATCCGTGGGACTTCAACTCAGTAGCCCTGAACAAGGCTGTTGTTGGAATGTAGTTCCATTTCTTCACTGATGGTCTTATAGGTCCTTTAGGACAAAGGATGTTTTATGATTCATTTATTATTAAGCTGGCTGGCAGGCAGACAGACAGTTTTCTAAATCAGGGTTTCCCAAACCCAGTCCTGGGGCCTCCCCTGGGTGTATGCTTTAGTTTTTACCCTAGCAGTACACAGCTGATTAAAATAACCAACTAATCATGAAGCTTTGATGATTTTAATCCGCTGTGTGTGTACTGTCTGTGTTCCCAAGGTGATGATGGGCGGGGCCTGGTTCCAGGAAGTGTTTGGGAATCCAGAGAAAGTGACTGAGCAGCTCCTCCTGGATAGGGCTACCCAGGCCGTGACATCACACCTGGGTGTTACCACACCACCTATCTGGAGCATCGTTGCATTACTCAAGGTAAGGTGTGTGTGTGTTTCAAGAGACTTGAATCAAAGGCCTCTTCTTGTTCAATTTCATTCATTAACCACTGTGTCACCAGAGGTCCTCATTGGGCCCTGGATTCAGTTAGTATTCGAACCAACCACCGATGTATTCAGTTGAGCTCCACTATGTCATAACTTAGCCCTGTGCCAGGGGAGCAAGACTGGAGCAAACAGATCAACAAGCCTGTTGATGATCACCATCTCACCAGATAGATGGCTCCTCTCTGTTTCTGTATTGGTCTTTCTCCCTCTTTCCTTCTATGGAACTAGATAGGCAGGATGGTGAGAGGGACTGGGATGTTAGATCCTCTTCCCCTACTCCTACACACACATCTTCACAGACACGCACTACCCCAAGTCAGCTACATCAGTATTCATAGTGCTGTGTCTCCCTGGTTCTAGCTCAAATCCTGATGTTTCCCTTGTACCAAGTCATTCCCCCTGTTGTATGCTCAGATGGTCTTGTCATTTATTTAATCAGCACCAACAAATCCTTTTCCATTTGTGTTATCTCTCTGCGCTCCCATGTCAACCAACAACCAAGCAGCAGAGATAGCAGGAAGTTTTGAGCAAGACAAAGAGTTGAACTTGAATGGTATGGTCTGTATAGATAGACGACGCGATAATCACTTCCGAACTGACACTGTAGAGGAACAAATGTCCTATTTTTTAAAATTTGTTGACAGGATGGATTCATCTTTCACTGCTATCTTCCATAAATGTGATCTGAGTGCCTGCTTTCCTGTCCAGTCACTCTTAGTTTTAACGTCCTCCACCATTTGTCGTCTGGTTCCAGGTCTGTATGTGCTTAGCCAACTCCTTGGCATTACGATGATAGTTAAGCGACGGCTTTAGCTCATACAGGTCTGGGATCAGGACAGCTAATATAATTGTTGTCTTAATATGTAATTTATCTTCTCTAGGACTGCATTCCTCAATATTACCTTGGACATTGGAAACGACTTGGTAAGATGAGGACAGTCTTCATTTAATAGATTTGACTTTTGCTTTTGTGCTGGGTATCTCTGATCTCTGTGCCCTGTATCGAAAAATAGGTTTCGTTTTTTTAATATACCTATCTACTGTGAATATCTGTTGATTTGGGCTTGGTTTTTCTATCAACAGAAAATATGAGACAGTACATCAGAGACCACAATCTACCCCTTAGTCTGGCTGGGTCCTCTTATGATGGCGTCTCGGTCAATGATGTCATCTTCAGTGGACGGATGGCAGCAGAGGGCCTTGTGGGAAAAGTCTAACCAGACGTTCAGGTTCCAACCATGGATATAAGCTTATATTGTTAAGAGATCTTGTTTTTTTTCCCCAATCGCATTGCGTTCTACATTTAGTTTTGCTTTTACACAACTGTATCACAACCGCCCATGATTGGGAGTCCCATAGGGCGGCGCACAATTGGCCCAGCGTCGTCCGGGTTTGGCCGTCATTGTAAATAAGAATTTGTTCTTAACTGACTTGCCTAGTTAAATAAAAATACTAATAAAATGTACACACAACTTACTAGTCACCCTCTGCATTTAAGCCCTCTGCAAAGGGATGTCATTTTCACGCAATATCCTTGATTTATAAGCAGCATATTTATGAAGTTTTCCATTTCTTTCTCATTTCGACAAAGTACAGCTTGAACCTCGAGATGATTCTATCAGAAACAATACTCTGTCTGAGACATCACCACTAGCCTGGAAATCACAGGTAACCCACAGAACAGTTCTCGTTCTAATAAAATATTGTTTTTGAAATAAAGGGCTGAATGAAGTCATATGTAGTCACTACGTAAAAGGGAACCACAATCTGAACTGTTTTAGGGTGATCTGTCCCCATAAGCTTACTTCAAGGATTTAATTTTCAGAATGTAGAGGTAACATTTTAAATTCAGGATGAGATTTCATCTTTTAGTTATGGTGCCTTTTTGCTAACAGAAATCACCGCCCCTTCATGAATGTACAGGCATATTTGATGTGGGAGACATGTAAATGATGTGATAATCAGTGGTGTGTATATCCCTACTCTAACTGTACTTTGCAGCCATCTATTTTTTACCCTATCCTCTCTGAATATAGCAGACAAAAATCTATTATTAATATTATGGTAAAGTATGTGCGCTGATGTTTCATCACCGTGGTAACAGAACCACACACACTGATGTGGTGATCTCGATAATGGAAACTTTTAATTTATAGAGTGCATGTACAGTGGCAAGTGGATGGCTTGATAATGTATTTTTATACACATTTGTTAAATGAAACTTTATTATTTGGAGAATGTTGCAGAGCAATAAATATGATGCTTTATCATCTTGTTGTCTATGTCATGGACTGTCTTAGTGAAGGTCAAAGTGTTTGTTAAAAAAAAGATCTTTTTTTGACTTGCTTCAGGTCCTTTTCAACTGACATTGAATACCAATATATTTTACTGCCCATAGCCAGAGTCAGAGGAATGATCCTGCAGAGAAACAGCTTTACAACAGTGAGCTGATGACAGATTTAGGCCACAAGTCAATTCCCTCTGTGATCTACTTCACAGGATTAAATAAGAAAGCAACTTGAGGCCTTGAATGTCAGTCGCATAAACGAGAGAGCAAGCAGGAGAGAGAGAGAGCTTTTCTCACTGCTGCCTCTCCTTAAAGCTATCTTACGGACAGTTTAGGCGCCACATGTATGGCGAGTCGAAATTAAGAGCTTTGCTTGACATACCAATTGGTTTTATACAACCGCTCTCAACACCCAAAAAAAGCCGGGCTCCGAATTGGAAAATAATTTCGGAAACTCTGGCGTCTTTCTAGAACTCCCGACATTCCGACCCGAAGATAACAAACGTCATGATTTGACCTCGTTTTTTAAATTGAGTTCTGACCTTTCGATCTTTCTCACCAAGGCCAATCACATCGCACCGAATGTGGATCTAGCGTTCGTCTGCCGATCGTAGAGCGCGCTGTAGACGTCTGAATGCTGACATTTTTCACGCGATTCTATGTATAAAAATCAGTGCTCAAATTACATTCGGAGGTGCTAAGTACTTTCGGCCAGCAAACGCTATTGGTGTGTCGAGGCTGATGCCCCAATGAATCAGTATTTATTGTACTCAAGTCATTATTCTTCCAATTCTACTTTGTTGAACAACAATGATATATGAGTGTTCTTCCTGTAGCAGTAATAATGCATTTGAATAATGCCATTTAAATTATTGTATTTGATGATTATTGATAATTGAGTGATGGAAGGCCTTTGCTGCTATAACAGCCAAACTCTTCTGGGAAGGCTTTCCACAAGATGTTGAAATATGGCTGCGGGGACTTGATTCCATTCATCCACAAGAGCATTAGTGAGGTCGGGTACTGCTGTTGGGCGATTATGCTTGGCTCGCAGTTGGCGTTCCAATTCATCCCAAAGGTGTTCGATGAAGTAAAGGTCAGGGCTCTGTGCAGGTCAGTCAAGTTCTTCCTCACCGATCATGACAAACCATTTCCATTTGGACCTCGCTCTGGGCATGAGGGCATTGTCATGCAACACAATTGGAACCACAGAATCGTCTAGAATGTCATTGTATGCTGTAGCGTTAATATTTCTCTTCACTGGAATTAAGGGGCCTAGCCCGAACTGTGAAAAACAGCCCCAGACCATTATTCCTCCTCCAACAAACTTTACAGTTGGTTTGAAACTCGATAGTGAGTGTTGCAACCAAGGACACGATTTTTACGAGCTTCAGCACTCGGGGGTCCCGTTCTGTGAGCTTGTGTAGCTTACCACTTTGCAGCTGAGATGACGTTGCACCTAGACGTTTCCACTTCACAAGAACAGCATTTACAGTTGACAGGGGCAGCTCGAGTAGGGCAGAAATTTGATGAACTGACTTGTTAGAAAGGTGGCATCCTGTTGTATGACGGTGCCACGTTGAAAGTCACAGCTCTTCAGTAAGGTCATTCTTCTGCCAGTGTTTGTCTATGGAGATCGCATGGCTTTGTGCTCAATTTTATACACCTGTCATACCCAAATATACTCATTTGAAGGGGTGTCCACATACTCCCTAACCAGAAACCGTGGATTGATGGCAGCATTCGCGTGAAACTGAAAGCGCGAACCACTGCTTTTAATCAGGGCAAGGTGTCTGGTAACATGACCGAATACAAACAGTGCAGCTATTCCCTCCGCAAGGCTATCAAACAAGCTAAGCGTCAGTACAGAGACAAAGTAGAATCTCAATTCAACGGCTCAGACACAAGAGGCATGTGGCAGGGTCTACAGTCAATCACGGACTACAGGAAGAAATCCAGCCCCGTCACGGACCAGGATGTCTTGCTCCCAGGCAGACTAAATAACTTTTTTGCCCGCTTCGAGGACAATACAGTGCCACTGACACGGCCTGCAACGGAAACGTGCGGTCTCTCCTTCAATGCAGCCGAGGTGAGTAAGACATTTAAACGTGTTAACCCTCGCACGGCTGCAGGCCCAGACGGCATCCCCAGCCGCGCCCTCAGAGCATGCGCAGACCAGCTGGCTGGTGTTTTTACGGACATATTCAATCAATCCCTATCCCAGTCTGTTGTTCCCACATCCTTCAAGAGGGCCACCATTGTTCCTGTTCCCAAGAAAGCTAAGGTAACTGAGCTAAACGACTACCGCCCCGTAGCACTCACTTCCGTCATCATGAAGTGCTTTGAGAGACTAGTCAAGGACCATATCACCTCCACCCTACCTGACACCCTAGACCCACTCCAATTTGCTTACCGCCCAAATAGGTCCACAGACGATGCAATCTCAACCACACTGCACACTGCCCTAACCCATCTGGACAAGAGGAATACCTATGTGAGAATGCTGTTCATCGACTACAGCTCGGCATTCAACACCATAGTACCCTCCAAGCTCGTCATGAAGCTCGAGACCCTGGGTCTCGACCCCGCCCTGTGCAACTGGATACTGGACTTCCTGACGGGCCGCCCCCTGGTGGTGAGGGTAGGCAACAACATCTCCCCGCTGATCCTCAACACTGGGGCCCCACAAGGGTGCGTTCTGAACCCTCTCCTGTACTCCCTGTTCACCCACGCCTGCGTGGCCACGCACGCCTCCAACTCAATCATCAAGTTTGCGGACGACACAACAGTGGTAGGCTTGATTACCAACAACGACGAGACGGCCTACAGGGAGGAGGTGAGGGTCCTCGGAGTGTGGTGTCAGGAAAATAACCTCACACTCAACGTCAACAAAACTAAGGAGATGATTGTGGACTTCAGGAAACAGCAGAGGGAACACCTCCCTATCCACATCGATGGAACAGTAGTGGAGAGGGTAGAAAGTTTTCAGTTCCTCGGCATACACATCACAGACAAACTGAATTGGTCCACTCACACAGACAGCATCATGAAGAAGGCGCAGCAGCGCCTCTTCAACCTCAGGAGGCTGAAGAAATTCAGCTTGTCACCAAAAGCACTCACAAACTTCTACAGATGCACAATCGAGAGCATCCTGGCGGGCTATATCACCGCCTGGTACGGCAACTGCTCCGCCCTCAACCGTAAGGCTCTCCAGAGGGTAGTGAGGTCTGCACAACGCATCACCGGGGGCAATCTACCTGCCCTCCAGTACACCTACACCACCCGATGTTACAGGAAGGCCATAAAGATCATCAAGGACAACAACCACCCGAGCCACTGCCTGTTCACCCCGCTATCATCCAGAAGGCGAGGTCAGTACAGGTGCATCAAAGCTGGGACCGAGAGACTGAAAAACAGCTTCTATCTCAAGGCCATCAGACTGTTAAACAGCCACCACTAACATTGGGTGGCTGCTGCCAACACACTGACTCAACTCCTAGCCACTTTAATAATGGTAATTGATGGGAAATTATGTAAAATATATCACTAGCCACTTTAAACAATGCTACCTAATATAATGTTTACATACCCTACATTATTCATCTCATATGCATACGTATATACTGTACTCTATATCATCGACTGCATCCTTATGTAATACATGTATCACTAGCCACTTTAACTATGCCACTTTGTTTACATACCCATCTCATATGTATATACTGTACTCGACACCATCTACTGTATCTTGCCTATGCTGCTCTGTACCATCACTCATTCATATATCCTTATGTACATATTCTTTATCCCCTTACACTTGTGTGTATAAGACAGTAGTTTTGGAATTGTTAGTTAGATTACTTGTTGGTTATTACTGCATTGTCGGAACTAGAAGCACAAGCATTTCGCTACACTCGCATTAACATCTGCTAACCATGTATATGTGACAAATAAAATTTGATTTGATTTGATATATACAGTTGAAGTCAGAAGATTACATACACTGTAGCCAAATAGATTTAAACTCATTTTTTCACAATTCCTGACATCTAATCCTAGTACAAATTCCCTGTCTTAGGTCAGTAAGGATCACCACTTTATTTTAAGAATGTGAAATGTCAGAATAATAGTAGAGAATTATTTATTTCAGCTTTTATTTATTTCAACACATTCCCAGTGGATCAGAATACTCAATTATTATTTTGTAGCATTGCCTTTAAATTGTTTAACTTGGGTGAAATGTTTCTGGTAGCCTTCCACAAGCTTCCCACAATAAGTTGTGTGAATTTTGTCCCATTCCTCCTGACAGAGCTGGTGTAACTGAGTCAGGTTTGTAGGCCTTCTTGCTTGCACACACTTTTTCAGTTCTGCCCACATATTTTCTATAGGATTGAGGTCAGGGCTTTGTGATGTCCACTCCAATACCTTGACTTTGTTGTCCTTAAGCCATTTTGCCACAACTTTGGAAGTATGCTTGGGGTCATTGTCCATTTGGAAGACCCATTTGCGACCAGACTTTAACTTCCTGACTGATGTCTTGAGATGTTGCTTCAATATATCCATATAATTTTCCACCCTCATGATGCCATCTATTTTGTAAAGTGCACCAGTCCCTCCAGCAGAAAAGCACACCCACAACATGATGCTGAAAACCTCCGTGCTTCATGGTTGGGATGATGTTCTTCGACTTGCAAGCCTCCCCCTTTTTCCTCCAAACATAACGATGGTCATTATGGCCAATCAGTTCTATTTTTGTTTCATCAGACCAGAGGACATTTCTCCAAAAAGTACGATCTTTGTCCCCATGTGCAGTTGCAAACCATAGTCTGTTTTTTTTTTATGGCGGTTTTGGAACAGTGGCTTCTTCCTTGCTAAGCGGCCTTTCAGGTTATGTCAATATAGGACTCGTTTTACTGTGGCTATAGATACTTTTGTACCTTTTTCCTCCAGCATCTTCACAAGGTCCTTTGTTGTTGTTCGGGCATTGATTTGCAGTTTTCGCACCAAAGTACGTTCATCTCGAGGAGACAGAACGCGTCTTCTTCCTGAGCGGTATGGCGGCTGTGTGGTCCCATGGTGTTTATACTTGCGTGCTATTGTTTGTACAGATGAACGTGGTACCTTCAGGTATTTGGAAATTGCTCCTAAGGATGAACCAGATTTGTGGAGGTCTACAAAGAAAATTCTGAGGTCTTGGCTGTTCCTATGATGTCAAGCAAAGAGGCAGTGAGTTTGAAGGTAGGCCTTGAAATACATCCACAGGTACACCTCAAATTGACTCAAATTATGTCAATTAACCTATCAGAAGCTTCTAAAGCCATGACATCATTTTCTGGAATTTTCCAAGCTTTTTAAAGGCAGTCAACTTCGTGTGTTTAAACTTTTGACCCACAGGAATTGTGATACAGTGAATTATAAGTTAAATAATCTGTCTGTAAACAATTGTTGGAAAATTTACTTGTGACATGCACAAAGCAGATGTACTAATCGACTTGCCAAAACTTTAGTTTGTTAACAAGAAATTTGTGGAGTGGTTGAAAAACAAGACAAGTTTTAATGACTCCAGTTCAGTGACACAATTTTCCAGTTCAATAATTCCTGCTTGTTTATCATCCCCGGGGCCCTGGCTTCTGAATGAAAACAGACAAGCATATTGCCACAGACAATTCACTGTTGGAATGTGACATGGCGGCGGGGTAGAACATGGAACGGCATGAAAGGTGCCCTAGAATTGTTGTTGAATCGTTTCATGTTTGACGGCTTCAAATTCCATCAGGACCGTTTGGCGGACCGATCGTCCTCTCTTGGATTCCAGACACAACCTGCTTAACTAGCCTACTGCTTCTGGCATCTACTGTATGGAGAGCAGTGACAGATGCCGCTGCTGTTGAAAACTTTTGAATGGTTCTGGACACTGGCTTCCTCCACAGCAGATGGCCCTCATCTCGAAGAGGAGGAGAGAAGTTATTGTGCTTCTATTTGATTAAAAAATCTATTGAGGAGGAAGTCAAATCAAATTTTATTTGTCACATACACATGGTTAGCAGATGTTAATGCGAGTGTCGCGAAATGTTTGTGCTTCTAGTTCCGACAATGCAGTAATAACCAACAAGTAATCTAGCTAACAATTCCAAAACTACTACCTCATAGACACAAGTGTAAGGGGATAAAAAATATGTACATAAAGATACATGAATGAGTGATGGTACAGAGCGGCATGGGCAAGATACAGTAGATGGTATTGAGTGCAGTATATACATATGAGATGAGATGAATAATGTAGGGTATGTAAACATTATATTAGGTAGCATTGTTTAAAGTGGCTAGTGATATATTTTACATAATTTCCCATCAATTACCATTATTAAAGTGGTAGGAGTTGAGTCAGTGTGTTGGCAGCAGCCACTCAATGTAAGTGGTGGCTGTTTAACAGTCTGATGGCCTTGAGATAGAAGCTGTTTTTCAGTCTCTCGGTCCCAGCTTTGATGCACCTGTACTGACCTCGCCTTCTGGATGATAGCGGGGTGAACAGGCAGTGGCTCGGGTGGTTGTTGTCCTTGATGATCTTTATGACCTTCCTGTGACATCGGGTGGTGTAGGTGTCCTGGAGGGCAGGTAGTTTGCCCCCGGTGATGCGTTGTGCAGACCTCACTACCCTCTGGAGAGCCTTACGGTTGTGGGCGGAGCAGTTGCCGTACCAGGCGGTGATACAGCCCGCCAGGATGCTCTCGATTGTGCATCTGTAGAAGTTTGTGAGTGCTTTTGGTGACAAGCCGAATTTCTTCAGCCTCCTGAGGTTGAAGAGGCGCTGCTGCGCCTTCTTCACGATGCTGTCTGTGTGGGTGGACCAATTCAGTTTGTCTGTGATGTGTACGCCGAGGAAGTTAACTTACTACCCTCTCCACTACTGTTCCATCGATGTGGATAGGGGGGTGTTCCCTCTGCTGTTTCCTGAAGTCCACAATCATCTCCTTAGTTGCGTTGATGTTGAATGTGAGGTTATTTTCCTGACACCACACTCCAAGGGCCCTCACCTCCTCCCTGTAGGCCGTCTCGTCGTTGTTGGTAATCAAGCCTACCACTGTTGTGTCGTCCGCAAACTTGATGATTGAGTTGGAGGCGTGCGTGGCCACGCAGTCGTGGGTGGACAGGGAGTACAGGAGAGGGCTCAGAACGCACCCTTGTGGGGCCCCAGTGTTGAGGATCAGCGGCGTGGAGATGTTGTTGCCTACCCTCACCACCTGGGGGCGGCCCGTCAGGAAGTCCAGTACCCAGTTGCACAGGGCGGGGTCGAGACCCAGGGTCTCGAGCTTGATGACGAGCTTGGAGGGCACTATGGTGTTAAATGCCGAGCTGTAGTCGATGAACAGCTTTCTCACGTAGGTATTCCTCTTGTCCAGATGGGTTAGGGCAGTGTGGTTGAGATTGCATTGTCTGTGGACCTATTTGGGCGGTAAGCAAATTGGAGTGGGTATAGGGTGTCAGGTAGAGTGGAGGTGATATGGTCCTTGACTAGTCTCTCAAAGCACTTCATGATGACGGAAGTGAGTGCTACGGGGCGGTAGTCGTTTAGCTCAGTTACCTTAGCTTTCTTGGGAACAGGAACAATGGTGGCCCTCTTGAAGCATGTGGGAACAACAGACTGGGATAGGGATTGATTGAATATGTCCGTAAAAACACCAGCCAGCTGGTCTGCGCATGCTCTGAGGGCGCGGCTGGGGATGCCGTCTGGGCCTGCAGCCTTGCGAGGGTTGACACGTTTCAATGTTTTCCTCATGTCGGCTGCAGTGAAGGAGAGTCTGCATGTTTTAGTTGCGGGCCATGTCAGTGGCACTGTGTTGTCCTCAAAGTGGGCAAAAAAGTTATTTAGTCTGCCTGGGAGCAAGACATCCTGGTCCGTGACGGGGCTGGTTTTCTTTTTGTAATCCGTGATTGACTGTAGACCCTGCCAAATACCTCTTGTGTCTGAGCCGTTGAATTGAGATTCTACTTTGTCTCTATACTGATGCTTAGCTTGTTTGATTTCCTTGCGGAGGGAATAGTTACACTGTTTGTATTCGGTCATGTTTCCAGTCACCTTGCCCTGATTAAAAGCAGTTGTTTGCGCTTTCAGTTTCACACGAATGCTGCCATCAATCCACGGTTTCTGGTTTGGGAATGTTTTAATCGTTAATCAGCGTATTCGTCAATGTTGTTGTCTGACGCAATACGAAACATATCCCAGTCCACGTGATGGAAGCAGTCTTGGAGTGTGGAATCAGATTGGTCGGACCAGCGTTGAACAGACCTCAGCGCGGGAGCTTCTTGTTTTAGTTTCTGTCTGTAGGCAGGGATCAACAAAATGGAGTCGTGGTCAGCTTTTCCGAAAGGAGAGTGGGGCAGGGCCTTATATGCGTCGCGGAAGTTAGAATAGCAATGATCCAAGGTTTTTCCAGCCCTGGTTGCGCAATCGATATGCTGATCAAATTTAGGGAGTCTTGTTTTCAGATTAGCCTTGTTAAAATCCCCAGCTACAATGAATGCAGCCTCCGGATATATGGATTCCAGTTTGCAAAGAGTCAAATAAAGTTCGTTCAGAGCCAACGATGTGTCTGCTTGGGGGGGAATATACACGGCTGTGATTACGTGATGCGTGGAGAAACCAGCTGGCTGCACCGACTCCGATAGCGTCTCTCCAGTGAGCCATGTTTCCGTGAAGCAAAGAACGTTACAGTCTCTGATGTCCCTCTGGAATGATACCCTTGCTCGGATTTCATCAACCTTGTTGTCAAGAGACTGGACATTGGCGAGAAGAATGCTAGGGAGTGGTGCACGATGTGCCCGTCTCCGGAGTCTGACCAGAAGACCGCTCCGTTTCCCCCTTTTACGAAGTCGTTTTTTTTGGGTCGCTGGCTGGGATCCATTCCGTTGTCCTGGGTGAAAGGCAGAACACAGGATCCGTTTCGCGAAAGTCATATTCTTGGTCGTACTGATGGTGAGTTGACGCTGCTCTTATGTTCAGTAGTTGTTCTCGACTGTATGTAATGAAACCTAAGATGACCTGGGGTATCAATGTAAGAAATAACACGTAAAAAAACAAAAAACTGCATAGTTTCCTAGGAACGCGAAGCGAGGCGGCCATCTCTCTCGGCGCCAGAAGTCAGGAAGACAATGAGATTTTTCCATCTATCTGCTGTATTTCTCTCCAAGAATAGACTGAAGGTAATTTCCTCGCTTTCTGTTCCCTGTGCATAAGTCTTAGGGCAGTGTGTCAGCATTTAAAATTATGTAGGCTATGAATATTTAAAATTATGTAGGCCATCAAGAAAGTAAGATTTCATTTTAGATTTGGGAAGAAAGTTCAAAGTTGGTGGCTTGATTTTTGTAGCCAGTGTTTGTCATAAGTTTCTACTCTTTCTTTACTCTTTCTCCCTCTGACCCCTCTTCTTCCTCCTCCTCTCCTTTTGAGTGCTCTGTAATTCACACGTTGGTGGAGTAGCGGGAAGCCAAGAGGGGAGAAGACTGAGAAACAGGGATAATTCTCTCCCCAGCACCCTCCTCTTAAAAAACCCTCCTCCACCCAAAACGATTGTTTGGTATTTGTTTCATTAGTCCATGGTTGACATAGTCCCAAAATGTTTTGTTTGTCAGCAATCAAGTTTTCAAGATATGTAACTATCAAAATACGGGGACAATTTCTGTATTTTGAAAGTTACATATCTTGAACACTTGATTGCTGACAAGCAAAAACATTTTGGGACTACACTCTTAAAAGAAAAGGTGCTATCTAGAACCTAAAAGTGTTCTTGGGCTGTCCCCATAGGAGAACCATTTGAACAACTATTTTTTTGGTTCCAGGTAGAACCCTTTACATGGAACCCAGAAGAGTTCTACCTGGAACCAAAAAGGGTTCTCATATTGGACAGCTGAAGGACCATTTTGGAACCCTTCTTTTTAAGAATATATGTCTCTCACCGTTGCCACCTGCTATAGACCACCCTCTGCCCCCAGCTGTGCTCTGGATACCATATGTGAACTGATTGCCCCCCATCTATCTTCAGAGCTCGTGCTGCTAGGTGACCTGAACTGTGACATGCTTAACACCCCGGCCATCCTACAATCTAAGCTTGATGCCCTCAATCTCACACAAATTATCAATGAACCTACCACGTACAACCCCAAAGCCGTAAACAAGGGCACCCTCATAGATATCATCCTAACCAACTTGCCCTCTGAATACACCTCTGCTGTTTTCAACCAAGATCTCAGTGATCATTGCCTGCATCCGTAATGGGTCAGCAGTCAAACGACCTCCACTCATCACTATGAAACGCTCCCTGAAACACTTCAGCGAGCAGGCCTTTCTAATCGACCTGGCCTGGGTATCCTGGAATGATATTGACCTCATCCCGTCAGTAGAGGATGCCTGGTTATTATTTAAAAGTGCCTTCCTCACCATCTTAAATAAACATGCCTCATTCAAAAAATGTAAAACCAGGAACCAATATAGCCCTTGGTTCTCTCCAGACCTGACTGCCCTTTCCCAACACAAAAACATCCTGTGGCGTTCTGCATTAGCATCGAACAGCCCCAGTGAAATTCAACTTTTCAGGGAAGTTAGAAACCAATATACACAGGCAGTTAGAAAAGCCAAGGCTAGCTTTTTCAAGAAGAAATTTGCTTCCTGCAACACAAACTCAAAAAAGTTCTGGGACACTGTAAAGTCCATGGGGAATAAGAGCACCTCCTCCCAGCTGCACACTGCACTGAGGATAGGAAACTCTGTCACCACCAATAAATCCACTATAATTGAGAATTTCAATAAGCATTTTTCTACGGCTGGCCATGCTTTCCACCTGGCTACCCCTACCCCGGTCAACAGCACTGCACCCCCCACAGCAACTCGCCCAATCCTTCCCCATTTCTCCTTCTCCCAAATCCAGTGAGCTGATGTTCTGAAAGAGCTGCAAAATCTGGACCCCTACAAATCAGCCGGGCTAAACAAACTGGACCCTTTCTAAAATTATCTGCCGAAATTGTTGCAACCCCTATTGCTAGCCTGTTCAACCTCTCTTTCGTGTCATCTGAGATTCCCAAAGATTGGAAAGCAGTTGCGGTCATCCCCCTCTTCAAAGGGGGGGACACTCTTGACCCAAACTGCTACAGACCGATATCTAACCTACCCTGCCTTTCTAAGGTCTTCGAAAGCCAAGTTAACAAACAGATCACCAACCATTTCGAATCCTACCGTACCTTCTCCGCTATGCAATCTGGTTTCAGAGCTGGTCATGGGTGCACCTCAGCCACTCTCAAGGTACTAAATGATATCTTAACCGCCATCGATAAGAAACAATAGTGTACAACCGTATTCATTGACCTGGCCAAGGCTTTCGACTCTGTCAATTACCACATCCTCATCGGTAGACTAAACAGCCTTGGTTTCTCAAATGATTGCCTCACCTGGTTCACCAACTACTTCTCAGATTGAGTTCAGTGTGTCAAATCAGAGGGCCTGTTGTCCGAGCCTCTGGCAGTCTCTATGGGGGTAATCTAGAAGAAAAAGAAACGCACACCTATTTAGGCAAGGTGCTGGCTAGCGGAGTAGAAAACTTGAAAATGAAAGAGCACCGCACACAAATTTAATTACCAAGGTTCCGACAGCCAAGCTGCCACAGGGTTCAATTCTTGGGCCGACTCTCTTCTCTGTATACATCAATGATGTCGCTCATGCTGCTGGTGAGTCTCTGATCCACCTACGCAGACGACACCATTCTGTATACTTCTGGCCCTTCTTTGGACACTGTTAACAACTCTCCAGGCAAGCTTCCATGCCATACAACTCTCCTTCTGTGGCCTCCAATTGCTCTTAAAGACAAGTAAAACTAAATGCATGCTCTTCAATCGATCGCTGCCTGCACCTGCCCGGCCGTCCAGCATTACTACTCTGGACGGTTCTGACTTAAAATATGTGGACAACTACAAACACCTAGGTGCCTGGTTAGACTGTAAACTCTCCTTCCAGACTCACATAAAACATCTCCAACCCAAGTTAAATCTAGAATTGGCTTCCTATTTCGTAACAAGGCATCCTTCACTCATACCCTTGTAAAACTGACCATCTTTCCGATCCTCGACTTCGGCAATGTCATTTACAAAATCGCCTCCAACACCCTACTCAACAAATTGGATCTAGTCTATCACAGTGCCATCTGTTTTGTCACCAAAGCCCCATATACTACCCACCACTGCGACCTGTACGCTCTCGTTGGCTGGCCCTCGCTTCATACTCGTCGCCAAACCCACTGGCTCCAGGTCATCTACAAGACCCTGCTAGGTAAAGTCCCGCCTTATCTCTGCTCGTTGGTCACCATAGCAGCACCCACCCGTAGCACGAGTTCCAGCAGGTTTATCTCACGTGTCACCCCCAATGCCAATTCCTACTTTTGGAGCAGACACCGTCTATGTAAATCAACAGCCTCTTCAATGTTTGTCCTCCCTCATCTGAATGGTTGTACTGAAATGAGAATACTTGAAAGGTTATACTTTATTAGTTGATTTCATCTTCAGACACTCTGCACAAGTTTTATGTCAACTTAATTGGTTGTTTTGCCTCCCTTTGAAGCGTTTTGTTTTCCATTATCACAATCTGGTGGTTAGGCGTTTTCTTTCGCCTCGAGGGGTTAACTGTTGTTTTTTTTACAGACGTTTTCAATACATTGAAGTGAAGCACCTGTTAATTAATTAGGCGCTAACCCTCTATCTTCAGAGGCGTTGGCTAAATGAGCAAAATGTAATGGTCTACTGTCTCTCCTCTGTGACTGTCAATCAAATATGTATCCTTTCACTTTGCCTGACTATATTCCCTTACTGTATCTCAATGAGAGGGATTTATACTGTATGTTTACTATTTCTTTACTAAAGCCTGTTGTAACACATTCCGCATGATGAGAGAATCATTGAGGTTCAAGATGATTGTCATCACGCTGTTAATTCTGACTCCCCACGTGAAGGTGAACATTTGACATTTACTGCCTTTATCCAAAATGAGTTTTCCTTCCCTTTTATTTAGAATACAAATATTGATAGCAGTTGGCCAATGTTGTCGACCTCCAGGTTATTGCGCTCGAGTTGATATCATTATGAAGTCTGCGTAGGTGATTGATAGCTGGTGTATTTGCACTGTGTTCCTATGAAAGTCAAACGTCATAAAACAGTCCTCAGGTGTTGTGCACTTAAGATTATCTGAGTACTACAGTAATTATGGGTGCAAAAATATTTTCAGGGTTATACACTGCTCAAAAAATAAAGGGAACACTTAAACAACACAATGTAACTCTAAGTCAATCACACTTCTGTGAAATCAAACTATCCACTTAGGAAGCAACACTGATTGACAATACATTTCACATGCTGTTGTGCAAATGGAATAGACAACATTTGGAAAGTATAGGCAATTAGCAAGACACCCCCAATAAAGGAGTGGTTCTGCAGGTGATAACCACAGACAACTTCTCAGTTCCTATGCTTCCTGGCTGATGTTTTGTCACTTTTGAATGCTGGCGGTGCTTTCACTCTAGTGGTAGCATGAGACGGAGTCTACAACCCACACAAGTGGCTCAGGTAGTGCAGCTCATCCAGGATGGCACATCAATGCGAGCTGTGGCAAGAAGGTTTGCTGTGTCTTTCAGCGTAGTGTCCAGAGCATGGAGGCGCTACCAGGAGACAGGCTAGTACATCAGGAGATATGGAGGATGCCGTGGAGAACGTTCTGCTGCCTGCAACATCCTCCAGCATGACCGGTTTGGCGGTGGGTCAGTCATTATGTGGGGTGGAATTTCTTTGGGGGGCCGCACAGCCCTCCATGTGCTTGCCAGAGGTAGCCTGACTGCCATTAGGTACCGAGATGAGATCCTCAGACCCCTCGTGAGACCATTTGCTGGTGCGGTTGGCCCTGGGTTCCTCCTAATGCAAGACAATGCTAAACCTCATGTGGCTGGAGTGTGTCAGCAGTTCCTGCAAGAGGAAGGCATTGATGCTATGGACTGGCCCGCCCGTTCCCCAGACCTGAATCCAATTGAGCACATCATGTCTCGCTCCATCCACCACAGACTGTCCAGGAGTTGGCGGATGCTTTAGTCCAGGTCTTTAGTCCAGGTCTGGGAGGAGATCCCTCAGGAGACCATCCCCCACCTCATCAGGAGTATGCCCAGGCGTTGTAGGGAGGTCATACAGGCACGTGGAGGCCACACACACTACTGAGCCTCATTTTGACTTGTTTTAAGGACATTACATCAAAGTTGGATCAGCCTGTAGTGTGATTTTCCACTTTAATTTTGAGTGTGACTCCAAATCCAGACCTCCATGGGTTGATAAATTTTTTATTAATTTTATTATTATTATTATTATTATTATTATTGATAAATTTGATTTCCATTAATAATTTTGTGTGATTTTGTTGTCAGCACATTCAACTATGTAAAGAAAAAAGTATTTAATAAGAATATTTCATTCATTCAGATCTAGGATGTGTTATTTTAGTGTTCCCTTTTTTTGAGCAGTGTATATCACTCTCCCTGTTTCCTTTCATGTTAGGGATCATATTAACACACTTATTACCACTGCATGCAATTACCCGGCCGTCTGCGAGGAACATAAAAAAACACAGTTGTAGAGTTTGCATCCAACCTCTTCATAAACATGATCCACAGGAGTCTAATTAATCAGCTAATTGCACTATCTCTGTCTGAGAGCGAGAGGTGCCATTCATATGTGACAATCTTTCTGCTTTTTACCCAAGCTGCCAACACTCACTCTGGTAGATCTGAAATAATAATGGATTGCCCTCATCTTTAAAGCGTGGTTTTACATCCTGTTAATGAATGTGTTATCATCACCCTTCACCCGCTCATCCAGCGCCCCTCCCACCACGCGTTACTAATGGTCCCGAATCATTACTCCTTTTTCCCTCCTCCTCCACTCATCTTCTCCACTCACCTTTTAACTATCTTTTAGAGGCCATAAGTGACTGATGGAAAGGGAGACTAATTGAAGGGATAGACATTCGGGATGTTTCCCTGGGTATTCAGAGGGGAATATGGGGAAAAGATATGGACAGTTTCAATGAGACGGCCTACCACTCACCCTAGCCAACAGCCCCCATCAGGACTCATGGAGTTTAACACTGGTGTGGAGGTGAAGACCGTGATACCATACATTACTAACTCACTATCTCTCCTGTATGTCCTTTGAATCAGGATTCTGCCTGTAAGAGGGTATATTGTGTGTGTGTGTGGCAGCGGTACTCAAGTACTATTTGAGAAGCTCTGGTCACACAAATGTCCTAAGTGGCAAAGATCCGAATGGATAGTCATTTATCAGCATAGTAACAAGCCCCCACCTCACAACCCATGCAACCTCAAATTGTTCACACCCACTTGTTGGCATAGAGAAATTGTTGCCGTTTAAAAGCACATTTCCTGCAATTCTACACATTTTGCCATTCCTTATGTGTGTTCATATACCAGGAGTTGAAGCTCAACTGAGTTCCCCAAAAAATGACAAAAGTGTCCGCAGTCCAACTGTTGAGCATGGCTGTAATGGTCTTCATGTAAGACTCCATGGACTGTAGAGTAGTGCTTTTAACAGCCATATAATAACTCCAGCCGTGTGGTTGGAATATAGGAGCAGCTAGGACATCAATAGCAGGCATTATAGTTAATGAGTGGTGTATGTCTCTCACTTTAAATGAATCCTGAGACCCTGAGTATCCTATGTAATGCTGCTGTGGTAATCTTGCTCCACACCGTACGAAATGGATACTGTACTGAGTGCACAAAACATTAGGAACACCGTCCTAATATTGAGTTGCACCCCATTTTGCCCTCAGAACAGCCTCAATTTGTCAGGGCATGGACTCTACAAGGTGTCAAGCATTCCACAGGGAAGCTGGCCCATGTTTACTCCAATGCTTCCCACAGTTGTGCCATGTTGGCTGAATGTCCTTTGGGTGGTGGATCATTCTTGATACACATAGGAAACTGTTGAGTGTGAAAAACCCAGCCGCATTGCAGTTCTTGACACACTCAAACCGGTGCACCTTGCACCTACTATCATACGCCGTTCAAAGGCACTTAAATGTTTTGTCTTGCCCATTCACTCTCTGAATGGCACACATGCACAATCCATGTCTCAGGGCTTAAAAATACATTGTTAACCTGTCTCTTTCCCTTCATCTACACTGATTGAAGTGGATTTAACACGTGACAATAACAGATCATAGCTTTCACCTTGATTCACCTGGTCAGTCTGTCATGAAAAGAGGTGTTCCTAAATGTTTTGTACACTCCATGCATATGACTGTGGGAAATGGATTTAGGTATGCGCACACACACACACACACACACAGGTATACAGACACAGACACACAAAGGTGTACGCACAGACACTATGCAGACACACATGGTATGCTTAATTCCCTGTTGGATCCACCAAATGCTATAGATTTCAATCTTTTAATTTTGAACTACAGCAGAATTGTTTCAAGTCACCCACTTGAGCACTGCATTATATTACTATGGGATTAAACATTTATTACGTTTTCTTGCAATGTTAACTCAAAAGTCAGAAAGGGTCCAATTTAAATGCTGTTTTGTATTTTCCTCAAACCAGACCGTCCCAAACATGACTAATCTACATCAAACAGCCTCTGTGAGTTGAAGCAGTGACTAGCTTTCAAGTCTTTGAAGATATTTCTGAAAATACTCTCCTAAATCTGTATCTCCTGAGAAGCTGTGCTAGCAGTGGGTTTTCTGTTGACTTTGTGCTTAGCCTGGAGTCTTTAAGTGCAGTGCTGCGGCTGCCTCCCCCAACCTCTCCTTAAGCCCTTCTGTGGCTTCAATTCAGTTCCTGTCTGGCTTGCGGGTGAGGTTAAAATGGCTATTCTTAATCTTTAAGTACCTCTGATATCAGCCAGGGATTTTTAATAAAACTCACTTTGACCTAAAGGCTTTATATAACACCCACTTTTTCTGTTTTCATATCTGGCCATTCTAGTTTCATTACTTCATTCAAAGTATTATAATGGGGTAAAGTAAGGCCAAACCAAGCCTCCTGATGATCTCTTCTATTGTCTCATTTGTTTGAATGAAATGTAGCCCAGTGGGTGTTTTCATCCAGTGTAATTACTTTGTAAAATTGTTATGAGTATGAATTGTTATAAACATAAGACGTGTTATATTATGGTCTGTATCTTTTGCCATGGATGGCATTTTCTGAGGAGGCATTCATGGATGAAGTGTAGTAACAGTACAGCATGTTGCCAGCCTGTCTGCTTCCTTAGAGAGCTGTAGTTGCTTAACATCTATCCACGTCCTTAGCCAAATCATGAGGAGGACTTGGGCCTCACCAAAGCCCCTCTTCAAATACATTTAACTATGTACCCATGTGCAAAGTAACAAACTGGAGAGGTTGTCAGGGTTTATGTGAATTCCTTTGTGTCCTGTTGGCTTTCAGACCAATGGCTCAATTTCATGGCATCATGTTTTGTTTAACCTGCACTCAATCTGTCTGTTTTACAAATAGATCTAAAGAGTTTGTAGTGTGTGACAGTGGGGTGATGTTAAATCACATATATTACTTGGACTTGTAATCAGCTAAGGGGATCCGAAATAATCAGAAATTGGAGGGGGGGCAGAAACTCAAGGGGAGAAATGTTTGCATAATTTGCCACTAGTCTGTCATTGATTTCAAGATTAAACATTTGAGGGGCATTGACAAGAATAAATAGCAGCTCTTTCCCTGGTAATCACTGGTCATTGGCATTTACACTTAACTGGGTCTCTCTGAAGTGACTGGGACGCAGCTGGCAATAAACAAGACCGCAGAGACCTTTACTGCTCTCTCTCACTGGTCACATCAGGAGTCTATTGAGAAGACTGAGAGGGTAGGAGAGGATGTATGTGAGAGAAATTTACATCTAATCAGAGATTTATGAGGTCCTGAGAGAGGCATTGATTTAACACCAGTAGCAACACCAGGACAGTGTTTTTCCTAGTAAGAACCATTGACTGTAGGGTATACGTGTCTAAGTAAAATAAAGGTTAGATTACTTCTTCTTTTGTATACGGAAGGACATACTATCTGAGAATGACTTTTCACATCAACCAAACTATATCAGTCCAGGTGGTAATGTCCATTATTAGATGACTCCTGGGTTTTACTCCTGTGCTATTTCATACAACCATCTGGACTCTTGGTATGAACCATTCCCTTAGCTGCGATTGGACGTTTGCTCTTCATTTCCAAAGGTTAGCGTATTCAGTAATGTTAGTAACAGTGTTTAGATCCCATCTTTCCACCCACACTGTTGTCAACTTGATTAACAAGGCTGATGAACGTCATGCCTTTTACTAAGAAATAGTAATCCACCTGGTATGAAGTGTATCTTCCTACAGACCTGAATGTACCACCTAATTAGATAAGTGCATCGCTGCATTAATCCCATGTTCCAAACAGCTTGTTAGTAAGCAGATGCACAGAGACACAGAAACATTCTGAAGAGGGATTTTCTGAAATAATTCCCTTATTTGTAAAATGCTTTAGTAAGTCTGTGTGTGTTTGTGCGACTGCCTGCCTATAGGTTCTGAGTCAGTAGTTTGCTTGCAACATACCGAAGAAGTAGATTCTCAGATCCATGTGAAAGGGGAGAGTTGTTTAGATTGTGTGCCACGGTGTATTCAGAATCGCCTAATTAAACTGGTCTAAAATTGGAAGTAATTGGACCGTTTCCAATTCTTGAAACGCTTCCCTGCATGTGGTATTCTTACCATCTGATATCTGTCAAATAGCAACTAGTACCTCTATCTCCACAAGCCAAAATATTTGTTGTTTAATAAACACACACAATCGGCTTCAGATATATGGTTTTTATGATTTACGAAAGAATAAATCACATCTACCACAATCCAGGGAGATTTGCATGAGTCTCTCACTGCTGGATCCCTGCTCAGATGCAGCAGTTTACCTTGCAGGTGTGGAGGATCACCAGTGACTCCACAGGGGCTCTGAGTCCATCAGCTCCTAGGGGTGTTTCTCCACATCTATTAGGCCTGTAAATGTGATGTTGGTGTTGTACTATTTTTGCAAACATCCTTCATCATAGGATTACACAGCAGCACCCGGTATTATTTTTAATATTTTTTATTTATTTTTTATTTTACCCCTGTTTCTTCACAATTTCGTGGTATCCAATTTTTTTTCAGTAGCTACTATCTTGTCTCATTGCTACAACTCCCGTACTGGCTCGGGAGAGACGAAGGTTGAAAGTCATGCATTCTCCGATACACAAGCCGCACTGCTTCTTAACACAGCGCCCTCCAACCCGGAAGCCAGACGCACCAATGTGTCGGAGGAAACACCGTGCACCTGGCAACCTTGGTTTGCGCGCACTGCGCCCAGCCTGCTACGGGAGTCGCTGGTGCGCGATGAGACAAAGATTTCCCTACCCGCCAAACCCTCCCTAACCCGGACGATGCTAGGCCAATTGTGCATCACCCCACGGACCTCCCGGTCGCTAGCGCTGCAGTATGATTTCTTTTATGATTTCTGTGAGAGAACGATGAGGAATGGAGTCTCTGAATGTGCTCTCATGAGAACTGAGATACAGGGGAGGGGAAGTTGAATAAGGGAAGGGATGGGATGGGGGAGGGGGAATGGTAAGGAGAAGGAAAGGGGTAAATGGAGGGAAAGATCAAATAAAATATTAGTGGAGTGTTTGTGTGCACTGCACTAAGCTGACTGTCTGGGTCCAGTGGCAGTGAAGTGTGTGAAACAGAGAGAGGGAGAAGTACAAGCTGAATAATGTTTTGGCAAAGAGATGAAAACAAGAACATAACTGAAGACAGTGGTGTCTCCAGTCCTGAGTGTGCAAGGTAAATGCTCTGAAGCTTAAGTGCATATAGCCAACCACACAAAATTAAACATATGTCTCATATCAGCTCGCTATTTGCATATAGCAGGACAAGAAATACAAATGAATTATCAGGGTTGTGTGGAGGAAGGAAAAACACATTCTACCCCAACGGATTGTTCTTTCAAATTGAATAAATGTGCTTAATGCAAGCACACATGCAAATTAGAGTGTAGATAGTTTGTTTGTGTGGGGGATCTTAGGACTGAGATGTCATTTTGTAGCTCCCCATTAGCTTCCAGTGAACAGTACAGAACAACAGCATTGTGGCATTAGGTGGCAGCTCGGTCTCTGAATGTACAAACACATCCTGCCAGCGCCCCTCTGATCCCTACTCGAGTAAATGGAGAGTGGGCAATTTCCCACCCGTGTGTGCATGTTAGATGTGTGCATGTTAGATGTGTGCATGTTAGATGTTATCTTTTTTTTCCAGAGCATAAAAACACAGCACAAATGGAGACCAATCTTGCACTGGGAATTTATGGAGTGCTTTTAACATGGCTGGTTTTCAGGCATTTAGAAGGACCAAGTGAGACAGACCAGAGGTTAGGAGGATGAGGGGTGGAGAGAGAGTTGGGAGGTAGTGGTGAAAATCAAATCAAATTTTATTGGTCACATACACATGGTTACCAGATGTTAATGCGAGTGTAACAAAATGCTTATGCTTCTAGTTCCAACAGTGCAGTAATATCTAACAAGTAATCTAACAATTATGCCCCAACAACTACCTATGCCCCAACAACTACCTAATACACACAAATCTAAAGGGAAGGAATAAGAATACGTACATATAAATATATGGATGAGCGATGACCGAGTGGCATAGGCAAGATGCAATAGATGGTATAAGATACAGTATATACATATGAGATGAGTAATATAATATATGTAAACATTATTAAAGTGGCATTATTTAAAGTGACTAGTGATCCATTTATTCAAGTGGCCAATGATTTGAGTCTATGTAGGCAGCAGCCACTCTGAGTTAGTGATTTCTGTTTAGCAGTCTGATGACCTTGAGATAGAAGCTGTTTTTCAGTCTCTCGGTCCCAGCTTTGATGAACCTGTATTGACCTTGCCTTCTGGATGGTAGCGGGGTGAATATGCAGTGGCTCGGGTGGTTGTTGTCCTTGATGATCTTTTTGGCCTTCCTGTGACATCAGGTGTTCTAGGTGTCCTGGAGGACTGTCAGTTTGCCCCTGGTGATGCGTTGTGCAGACCGCACCACCCTCTGGAGAGCCTTGCAATTGAGGACGATGCAGTTGCCGTACCAGGCGATGATACAGCCTGACAGGATGCTCTCATTGTGCAACTGTAAACGTTTGTCAGGGTTTTAGGTGACAAGCCTAAAGAATGGGAGAGGGGAGGATAATTGAGATGTACATCATATCTACTGTATTTGCAGTGTAAAACTAGCTTCCTGGAAGAGTTGAAGATGCTTTAAACCTAGAATCTGCAGTTGAAACAATAACAAAGCTTCCACCCCACCTTGGTTTTGGTAAAAATTGAAAGATGGTCTTGGAGAAGTGTAACCACTCTCAAATTCATAGACGGGGCTATGGATGCAAGGACTGATTAACCATGGTTTAAAAATGATAGTTTCAACCATGTTTGAGGCTATACAGTGTTAGTTATTTACAAACATTGGAGTAAAAAAAGCTTATATTGTAGGTTCTGATGGGGTTCGACAGTTGAACTAAGCTCATGAGGCATGTACAAGTTATATTCTTGAAGAATCAATGGGTATACACTATATCATTAATTTATAAGTCAAAAAATGGATGTAGCAACTAAGGATTCTAGCTTGAAATGAAACAAATAACAGCTGCAGAGTGAGCAGGAGAACAGAGAGACGAGAGGGGGTGGGAGGATGGGATAGTGGAACTCAATTTGAGGTCAGTGCTGTAGTGCTAACATATCACATTTTACAAGGTTGTCATGGAAGGTAAATCAATGGTATACTAGAGCCTATTGCAAGACTGTCTGTGTCTGGGACATTTGTGTTCCAAGGGAAGTTTGTCTATGTTGCTAGTACCAATACTTTTTTACAGAGCAATATAATGTGTTTCTCTATACAAGGCTCTAAAGTTTTTGGTATTTGATGTTGTCACTGACATAGTTAATTTTGTGCGGCACTGTTGACATTAGTTATTTAATTCAAACACTCTGACTCTCTCTCTCGCTCCCTCCCCCCTTCTCTCTTTCTCTCTCCCTCTCATCTCTATTGCACTGCTCTATCCTGCCCCGCCTGTCTTCTGTTCATCTAGTCTTTTCCTCCCCTCCTCTTCCCCCTTTCACTCTGTAATTTTAAAGGTGCAATTCCACACACACACCAGCGCTGGCAAGATTTCTTCCCATCCATTACTGACCAAAGTGTTCTCCCCTCACAATGCAACTTTGCAGATTAGCTAATGCATGAACTACCTCAAGACAAGTTCTTTCAACACTCATCATCCCTTTAGGAAAAGGAACAGATGCTAATGCTTAGTGGAAGGAGATGGATGAAATGAGACCAAAGGTATTCTCAACATGAAAGTGTAGGTCTTAAGTCAAACAAAAACAAAAATGTGTAGCATGTCACAACAAGAAGAAGAAGATTGGGCAGCTGTGCCACCAGAGACTCTGGGTTCGTGCCCAGGCTCTGTCGTAACCGGCAGAGACTCCGGGAGGTCCGTGGGGCGACGCACAATTGGCCTAGCATCGTCCGGGTTAGGGAGGGCGTGGCCGGTAGGGATATCCTTGTCTCATCGCGCACCAGCGACTCCTGTTGCGGGCCGGGCGCAGTGTGCTAACCAAGGTTGCCAGGTGCGCGGTGTTTCCTCCGACACATTGGTGAGGCTGGCTTCCGGGTTGGATGCGCGCTGTGTTAAGAAGCAGTGCGGCTTGTTTGGGTTGTGTATTGGAGGACGCATGACTTTCAACCTTCGTCTCTCCCGAGCCCGTACAGGAGTTGTAGCGATGAGACAAGATAGTAGCTACTAAAAACAATTGGATACCACGAAATTGGGGAGAAAACGGGGTAAAATTCAAACAAAAAAAGAAGAAGAAGATTGGGCAGGGAAAAAAACTGCCTGACAGCACTTCAAGTTCCCAGAAGCACCGGCTCCTCTGTGAAATAGAATACAATCATTTTGGAGAAAACTACCAGACTGCATCCTCAATTAACTTGCATGAATGCATCGATGTACTTGAGATTCTGCAATTAATAATCTCGGATCAGAGGTGATGTCACTGTGACATGGTGCCAGAACTTCTGAGGCTGCATCAAAGGCCATCATCCAATAAAACGACGGCTTCATAAAGACATAAAATTCATCCCTCAAACTTCTTCATTGATTGCCATCTTTCTTCACTCTCTCCCTCTCCCCATCTCTCCCTCTCCCAATTTCTCTGTCTCTCTCATCCTCATGATGTCTCCTCACACTATGGAGCTTCAACCACTGCATATCCTTCACAGGAACCTCCTGGAGGCAGGCACTGTAATAGCCTCATTTCCACCATTTCGGCATTGTACAGTCATTGTGATGGGTTTCGGTAATTTACGCTGGGCTGTGGCCCCTGAAGGAATCACATTTCACAGTGATGAAGGCTGTCTCCGGGATGACTGTGTGCCTTGCTGAGCCGCAGAATGGTCTACCCCCCCTCTTGCATTTTAGCAGGGATAATTGGCAGTAGCCAAGGCTTTTCCACTGGTCTTGAAAACAAAGTAGAGCAGAGGGTTATACCTACAGTACTATATGTAGCGTTAGTGTGTAACTCTGGAGGACATTCTCAGCACAACTGTCTCATTCCATCAGATGGAGATATTAAGAATGGATTGTGGTCATGGATCATACCCTGCAGACAGGCATCCTAGCTAAGTGAGCCTGCTGGTATTATAGTTCCTCTGTGTGTGGAGCTGGTCTCTAATAATGACATCCATGGAGAATGGTAGCAAATGGCCACATCATTGACTGTGAGTTGAGTGTTTGGCTCAGTAACAGGGAGGCAGAAGCAGGTGTGTATTCTGTAAACCACGTTAAGATGCCATTTTCATAATTATTCTCAGGTTGGGTGCAGTTACATGTGATGTTGTGTGGAGCCGGAGCGGGCAGAGGGCCCTCTTAGTGCTCTTCAAAAGGCCCTCGTCACTCATAATTAGGGGAGACATTTGAAGACGCGCTGAGAGAGAGAGAGAGAGAGAGAGAGAGAGAGAGAGAGAGAGAGAGAGAGAGAGAGAGAGAGAGAGAGAGAGAGAGAGAGAGAGAGAGAGAGAGAGAGAGAGAGAGAGAGAGAGAGAGAGAGAGAGAGAGAGAGAGAGAGAGAGAGAGAGAGAGAGAGAGAGAGAGAGAGAGAGAGAGAGAGAGAGAGAGAGAGAGAGAGAGAGAGAGAGAGAGAGATATATATATATATATATATATATATATATATATATATATATATATGAAAAGGACCACTTCTTGTTTGTTATGTACAATGACAAATGTCTGTTGCACTATTGAGTGTTAGAAAATAATTTGGCTAAATAATGCTCATGGCAAGAGACAGCAGATCTCTCTGGACCTTAACAGTTTTTCTCTTTAAAAACAGGGTTTATTCCCACATAAACTACTTAACATTACTCAAGCTACAAATTACGGACACACACAGAGAGCACTGTCCTCACCGTTAAGGTCATTGTAGATGCAGCAAATTGGAGGGAGGTATGAGGGAGGTTTGAACAATGTGAAATTTAGGACATGAGAAAAATGTCTGACTTTGTCAATTACTAATCTGGGTAAATTATGCGCTAGAGATGAATAAAATATGACACCTGCTTGATTACCCTGTCATTCAGTCTATCACTCAAATATCTATTCCTTAACCATGAGGAAATATGCTTGAATCAAAATATTTTTTTTAGACATACCACATATGCTAATTGCTATTCCTTAGTCTAGAATTGACTCCACAATTGTTTGGTCATGTATCACATTCATTACCTCTCATGAGCAGTCTCTGTCCATCACTCTGTTCTCACTCACACACTCTTGCCACTCCTCTTCTCTCCCTCTTTCTCCTTCTCCCTCTCCATCCTATGCTCCCCCCCCATCAGTGATGTAAAAATACTATTTAAGTCATTTTTTAGGGTGTCTGTATTG
The DNA here is from genome assembly GCF_023373465.1 of Oncorhynchus keta. Lineage (NCBI taxonomy): Eukaryota > Metazoa > Chordata > Actinopteri > Salmoniformes > Salmonidae > Oncorhynchus > Oncorhynchus keta. The sequence continues at coordinate 71,369,622 of NC_068454.1, read as the reverse complement.
AACTTTACTATTTATATTTTTGCCAACTTTTACTTCACCACATTCCTAAAGAAAATAATGTACATTTTCCCTGACACCCAAAAGTACTTGTTACATTTTGACAGGAAAATGGTCCAATACACATACTTATCAAGAGAACAGCCCTGGTCATCCCGACTGCCTCTTAACTGGCGAACTCACTAAACACAAATGCTTCATTTGTAAATTATGTCTGAGTGTTGGAGTGTGCCCCTGGCTATCCGGCCATAAATAAAATAAATACAATTGTGCTGTCTGGTTTGCTTAATATAATGAATTTAAAATGATTTATAAGTTGTACTTTTGATACTTACCCTGTAAATACATTTGAGCAATTCCATTTACTTATGATACTTAAGTATATTTAGAGTAGACCAAATACTTTTACTCAAGTAGTATTTTACTGGGTGACTTTCACTTGTACTTGAATCATTTTCTATTAGGGTATCTTTACTTTTACTCAAGTATGACAATTGAGTACTTTTCCCACCACTACCCCCATAGCTCTCTCTTCGACCCCCTTGCCATCTCTTTCTTCATCTCTCTCTGGCTTGATTCAGTGAGGTTATCATTTACCAACTATATGAGTTCTACTAGCTGCTCATCTCTGGTCTCCTGAGGATGTGCTTGTGCTGAAGGGAGTGATAATGACCACACCACACTACACTACCTTTTCCCAGAGCGCCACAGGATTTACCGTCCTCCTCTCCTCCCCTGGCTGTCACTATCGCCCTCTCTCCCCTCAGCCAGGTGATGTATAAATAAAGCCATGGATCAGTACCGACCAATGGGAGAAATGTGTCATTAAGTCTCCTCGCCCCCCGTAACCTCTTTGACCTTTAGAAGATCAGTTCAGCGTACTTCTCTACACCCAAGCTCCACTCTGTTCACTACTGAGGACATGGTCTATACTGTGTATCTAGTACTGTGAACAGCCTTCTGAGGACATGGGTCTATACTGTGTATCTAGTACTGTGAACAGCCCTTTGAGGACATGGGTCTATACTACTGTATGTATCTACTACTGTGAACAGCCCTCTGAAGACATGGGTCTATACTGTGTATCTAGTACTGTGAACAGCCCTCTGAGGTATGTGTGAATTGAATGTGAGGCTGGGCTGTCTGAGGACATGGTCTATACTGTGTATCTACTACTGTGAACCGCCCTCTGAGGACATGGGTCTATACTACTGTATGTAGCTACTACTGTGTTTCCCTCTCTGAGGACATGAGTCTATACAGATGAAGGATCTTAATTTGAGCCAGTTTGCTACAGCAGCAAAATAATTATGCAACAACAGGAAATGTGAATTATCATATGGATTATAATTCATGGGCATTTTTGTCTGGGTTGATACATTTTTTGTAAGGGAAAATTACAAACTTCAGAAGCCTTTTTAAAACCTCAAATACACTACACATTTAACATTTCCTGCATATACTCTGTAGCTAATACTGTGAACAGATTAGGAGCCCTAAATTAGCCTTTCCACACTGCTTTCACCCAGTGTGATGGAATGGAGTCATTAAACAGATTGTGACAGTGCTTTGGGAACTCGTGTGCTGCACGACTTCAACTGGGAATGGAAAAGACGGTAAGCCTTGAGTGAGCAAGATCACTGATTTACTCTTGTGGGTATTAGGAGGACTGATGGTATTCAACTTCAACACTTTTTTGGGAGTGTACAATTGGATAGATAGGCTTAATACTGTCTGTGTACAGCATTGCGAGGCTGAATAAGCATTAAAGCACTCTGAATCCTCTGTGAGAGTCTAATTCCATATTCCATATCTGCAGCAGGCATACAGTGCCTTGCGAAAGTAGTCGGCCCCCTTGAACTTTGGGACCTTTTGCCACATTTCAGGCTTCAAACATAAAGATATAAAACTGTATTTTTTTTTGTGAAGAATCAACAACAAGTGGGACACAATCCTGAAGTGGAACGACATTTATTGGATATTTCAAACTTTTTTAACAAATCAAAAACTGAAAAATTGGGCGTGCAAAATTATTCAGTCCCCTTAAGTTAATACTTTTTAGCGCCACCTTTTGCTGCGATTACAGCTGTAAGTCGCTTGGGGTATGTCTCTATCAGTTTTGCACATCGACAGACTGAATTTTTTTCCCATTCCTCCTTGCAAAACAGCTCGAGCTTAGTGAGGTTGGATGGAGAGCATTTGTGAACAGCAGTTTTCAGTTCTTTCCACAGATTCTCGATTGGATTCAGGTCTGGACTTTGACTTGACCATTCTAACACCTGGATATGTTTATTTTTGAACCATTCCATTGTAGATTTTGCTTTATGTTTTGGATCATTGTCTTGTTGGAAGACAAATCTCCATCCCAGTCTCAGGTCTTTTGCAGACTCGATCAGGTTTTCTTCCAGAATGGTCCTGTATTTGGCTCCATCCATCTTCCCATCTATTTTAACCATGTTCCCTGTCCCTGCTGAAGAAAAGCCGGCCCAAACCATGATGCTGCCACCACCATGTTTGACAGTGGGGATGGTGTGTTCAGGGTGATGAGCTGTGTTGCTTTTACGCAAAACATAACGTTTTGCATTGTTGCCAAAAAGTTCAATTTTGGTTTCATCTGACCAGAGCACCTTCTTCCACATGTTTGGTGTGTCTCCCAGGTGGCTTGTGGCAAACTTTAAACAACACTTTTTATGGATATCTTTAAGAAATGGCTTTCTTCTTGCCACTCTTCCATAAAGGCCAGATTTGTGCAATATACGACTGATTGTTGTCCTATGGACAGAGTGTCCCACCTCAGCTGTAGATCTCTGCAGTTCTTCCAGAGTGATCATGGGCCTCTTGGCTGCATCTCTGATCAGTCTTCTCCTTGTATGAGCTGAAAGTTTAGAGGGACGGCCAGGTCTTGGTAGATTTGCAGTGGTCTGATACTCCTTCCATTTCAATATTATCGCTTGCACAGTGCTCCTTGGGATGTTTAAAGCTTGGGAAATCTTTTTGTATCCAAATCCGGCTTTAAACTTCTTCACAACAGTATCTCGGACCTGCCTGGTGTGTTCCTTGTTCTTCATGATGCTCTCTGCGCTTTTAACGGACCTCTGAGACTATCACAGTGCAGGTGCATTTATACGGAGACTTGATTACACACAGGTGGATTGTATTTATCATCATTAGTCATTTAGGTCAACATTGGGTCATTCAGAGATCCTCACTGAACTTCTGGAGAGAGTTTGCTGCACTGAAAGTAAAGGGGCTGAATAATTTTGCACACCAAATTTTTCAGTTTTTGATTTGTTAAAAAAGTTTGAAATATCCAATAAATGTTGTTCCACTTCATGATTGTGTCCCACTTGTTGTTGATTCTTCACAAAAAAATACAGTTTTATATCTTTATGTTTGAAGCCTGAAATGTGGCAAAAGGTCGCAAAGTTCAAGGGGGCCAAATACTTTCGCAAGGCACTGTATATCTCTTCCATAGAATTATCATGAAATCTATATTCTGTCAGCTCCCTGGTGCCATAATTTGGTTCTGAAGTATATTCACAAATAAGGTGCATGTAGATTTGAAGATGTAATGTTTTTTTTACTGGGGAAAAATAATAATTCAGTCATTACTACACAGCAGTCATAAAAAAATAGATGTGATTTCAGTGAAAGCCCCACGAGCCAATTAGCAATGGTAGTTTGAATGGGAGAGTGGGTCGATTGCTCACAGAGAAATGTGTGGGAGGGGTTGGGGGCATTCATATACAGAGAGAAGTGTAATTTCCAGAAAATAAAATTGTTCCAACCTTGATTCATTGTCAATAGTTACTTGTCTGCACCTGTGATTCAAGATGGAATTGGAAAGTGGCATCTTTCTTTCTCTCTAAATCATTGGGCTACACAAGAAGACACTGGCATCTCTTTCTTTCTCTCTAAATCATTAGGCTACACAAGAAGACACTGGCATCTCTTTCTTTCTCTCTAAATCATTAGACTACACAAGAAGACACTGGCATCTCTTTCTTTCTCTCTAAATCATTAGGCTACACAAGAAGACACTGGCATCTCTTTCTTTCTCTCTAAATCATTAGGCTACACAAGAAGACACTGGCATCTCTTTCTTTCTCTCTAAATCATTAGGCTACACAAGAAGACACTGGCATCACTTTCTTTCTCTCTAAATCATTAGGCTACACAGTGAGAAAAAAAATGATTACTCTTATTAATGAAAGTAAATCAGAGGGAATGATTTGCACGGAATCAAATGGGACTACTGATGCCACTGCAGAGAGCAGTCAAAGCCGAATAGTAATGTTATCATACTCAGCACTGAACACAGCACGGAAGCACATATATTAGATCGTACATAATGAGAAAAGCTTAGTAGTCTGTAAAGTACAGGGGGCGGATGAGAGGGAGGGGAGTTTTGCATTACGCGTAAGAGTGGCAAGTCTAGTCCGTTCCTTCGCGCACAATGAACTGTAGGCTACAGCCGGCTGTTACGTCTAGACTATGAGACCAGGCGGAGCTACAGGACGAACAAAAAAAGTGGCAGTTTACTGTAGTGGTTTTACCTACTGTTTTAAAACCGCCACCTGATCTGCTATGGTAGCGATCACGGGACTCTCAAATCCAGTTCGGAAAGAAGGTAAGCACAGCGCAAACAGAGGATGCCTTGGATAACAGCCAATATAACCAGACGTGTTCATTCCAAACTACTATAGCGATAGTAAATGCAACTTATTATTTTTAGCAATTCCGTTTTCTGTCAATTTACAGGAATAAGATGCGCTGATATGTGGACCCGCACTGGCGGCGCGCTCTGTGGTCGTGTTTGAAGTAACCTACCTTTAACAGTTACTGGTCAGAGCTCGTGCAGTCGTGTCGAACCAAGCACGGTTGTAGAACCGAGGTGAGGTATTTTATTAACTACATAATTATTAAATGCTTAATACAGTAGTAATCCTGCCAACGCTGTATATATGTCTGTAGTAGCCTATATGACTGAATAGACAAGGCTATTAGGCAACCAAACTGGGTTCATGTATGCTCGGGTCTGTTAGGGGTTGCAAACTTTATTTGCTTCAGTTTTGCGTAGCCTTTATGGCGCCGGGTTGTTAGGCCATGTGTCTATTAAACTAGATAAAGTCAACATGCGGACAACTTCGTTTATTGAGGTTTCCATTTTTTGTGGTTTTAATTCAAATCAGCGGGTAATGTGAGCTAACCTAACCATGTCAATCAGTTAGGCTCTTAAAAGGAATACATTTGAACAGTAACTAGTAGGCAACTAGAAGCCTAGCATAAAACATTTTAACAAATAATTGCGAAAGAAATCCACTTAAATTTGGGTATAAAATTAGACTAATTACAGATACAATGTTGACGTCAATTTAAAACATTGTAATACATTGTTCATTTATAGTGTATTTATTTTCTTATCCTCATTCATCCATCCCCAATTTGTCTACGCTCTTTCTTTCACTCTCTTCCCCGCTCTCTCTCTCTCGTCTCAGGTCTCCCCTCCCGTTTTTATTCTCTCGGCGGCTTTTGGTGTGTTGCGTTTTCGACCTTTTTTCATGTTGTTTTTCAGCAAGTGAGTGAAAACGTGCCCATATGTTTGTTCCTCTTATGCTCCAACGCGTTTCACGCACGACTAGAATTTTGACAGCTAGTCCAATTATTTAGCCTACCCAGTACCCACTTGTAAGCTACAATTTTAAACAGACCCACTCTTCCCAACTGCACAGCGTGAAGTATTCGTGCATTATTTGTTACCCCATTATTAACGCGCCTTGCAGCTGTTCGTCATCAACGATTCACGTTCTGAATAAATAATCATTCCAGAACTAACAGTCAACTGCGACTGTGCCCTGGGCGCTGTGTGTTCAACACATTCTGTTATCCATGTCAAAGATGTTTAGAATAGATTTTCTATAACTATTCACACGTTGTCAAATTGGTTATATTTTTTACATAAAGTATTCTAGAAATTCTAAAAGGAGGGCATGGCTGCTCAAGAGCAATTTACATGCTTCAGATTTGATGACAGCAAATTTGATATCATGGAACCATTGGAATAGGATATGGGCATCAGATGGAATGGTTTAGATTTGTTCTTGAATATTAAATATGACTGGGAATTGCTAGATGGTTACACTACTTACCCAGCTTAACCACTATTCATGGCTCTGAAGATGACCCTAAGGTCAGTGGGGTGTTCATCTACCAAAGCTTTGTAATGGGTTGAATTTAAAGCCTTAATGAAATTAACCTTGAACATATTGCGAGAACTTATTTTCAGTATGTTTTACCTACGTTTAATATCTGTTTTAGTTCATAAGATATGATATTCCAAAAGTGAATGTGTGTTTAATAATTCTATCAAGAACTTTCAGCTAAAATGCATTAGGAAGCTCCCAAGAAGTATATGTGAGCTCTGAAAATGTTGTTTCTTCAAGGCCATTTCAGACATAACATTTTCTGGCCAGTGCAGAAATAGCCTCTGTTTTATTCTAGGGATGTATACCTTTCCAATCAATTGGTTTTGTGTCTTTGTTTTACAGCATCGTGATTTGTATTCTATTGCTAATTTAATTAAATGACTTGGCATGCATGCCTACACCTAAGGGGTAATCAGTTGAGGGGCTATGCGTTCTATGGAAAATAATGAAGGATGTGGAAAGTGGAACTGACCTTCTGTGGAGTTGAATTCTTTTCCAGAGAACATATAGCATTACAAAGCCTTGGTAGATGAAAGTGGTATGACAAAAAATTGTGCAAATGTACTGTGCGTTATAGGGAAATAATGCACGCTCTAGAATGCCCTTCAAGCCAATCAGAAATAAGTATTCAACAATGCCATGGTATAATTAAGCAATAAGGCATGAGGGTGTGTGGTATATGGCCAATATACCATGGCTAAGGGCTGTTCTTACGCATGACGCAATGCGGAGTTACAATATACCACAAACCCCTGAGGTGCCTTATTACTATTAGAAACTGGTTACCAATGTTATTAGAACAGTAAAAATACATTTTTTGTCATACCACTTTCAGCCAATCAGCATCCAGGAGCCAAACTATCTGGTTTATAATATTATGTTAACACCAGTTGGAGAATTTTTCATTTTTCAAACACCTAAACCAGCTTTTTCCTGCAATCTAGAGTCATAATCATTATGCTTAATTCTATTTTAAATACATTTCCTGCATATTCTAAGCATACCTCTTAAACTGTATCTTCCTGAATGGGGGTTATTTTTTTAAAGAAACAAAATATGCTTCTCTGCATCTCTGCTAAAATCTGGGTAAAAGATTGAAAGGAATGTGATCCGAGGGCCACGTGCCACTGTGTTCCCTATGGGCATGACTCCTCTGACTATTACCATGTCAGGGGCATGAAGCATCTGACTCTAACCATGTCAGCCTGCCAGGTTTGGCTTTGGACATTGTTCAGTTCACCAACAGCCATAACCTCATAATACATTTTTCATATTTACTTTCCATTAATGCTGTTAACTACAAATCTCTGCATACATTTTTTGTGATTCTAAACTTAACCTATATGGTTCACAGAGAGAACATTTGTTCCATTCAAGGTTTAAAACATTCTCTCTCTCCCACCTCCTTATCCCATCATCATTCAATCTATCGCTGGCTGGCATTCTATTTCCCTAACATAAATTAAAGGGTTTGCTTGTATCCCTCATCTGCCTGAACTTGTCAATTTGAGTTCATTGGGGTGGAAACGAGGCAGCGAGGGAGAAAGATTGGGAGAATATTAGGGGCTATAGGTGTTGGCAATGACAGTGATTTGATTAAGAATACAGAGGTGCTGCTCTAGCTTACTGCTCATGCTCAGCCACCACAGCCCATTATCAGCCGCACTCAGCAGAGTACTGTGCGTTGGCGGAGGAGAGGATCACATATTGAGTTGTCCTTTTCACTTTCAAATTGCCCTCAAATGAATGTCAGAAGTGGTTTACGACACAATCGCTGTGAAGAGCAAATACGTTTATACCATTTCATTCTGTCAATTTGTATTCTGTGTGCGGAGGAAGTGTAGACTAAAGCAGGACAGAACCTAACCTGAGGCTTTAATTAAAGATACTAAACGCGGGAAGCGGCAGGACCTCCCACGGTACCGTGCTTATTTACCCAAGGGAACACCAGGATTGTTTATTGTAAAAGAAGCTCCCATAGTGGGTTTGAAACAAGTGCCAATTCTAGAGCAGTAAATCACTCTCAGGTATCAACCATCTTCCTGAACAAAAAAAACCATCCCTTCTGAACCCTCATTAGTATTCTCTGCAGTGCATTTGTAGCTGACCATTACATCCCATGCCCTGGGACAATATCAAGGGGGCGTGCGGTATATTTGAGGAGGCCAAAGGTGTTGAGCAAAGCCCCTGGAGATCCGCTGCACAGAACCTGACTCCCTCTGCCCCTCAGTCCAAACTAAAGCCAATCTACCATGATGTGACTGTGACTAGGGTTGCAAAATTCTGGAAACTTTCAATAAATTCCCTAGTTTTCCAGAAATCCATGTTAGAGGATTTTGGATTTCCTGCTTATTCTTTCCTGATTCCGGGAATCCTCCGACCAGGATTTTGGGAAAATCAGGGAATTTATTGAAAGTTCCAGGACTTTTGTAACCCTAAATTAGTCAGTGTGTCACGCACTACTGTCAATAGCAAATATATGGAGCGGGTTGAATCATGGTCTGTTGGCCTTTTATGGAGAAGCAAATGTATGTTGCAGTATGTATATTTGAAATATGTAACATCCAGGGGACTTTACTGTCAGTATTCATCAGTAATGATGTACAGAACCTGTCACGTTCTGACCATAGTTATTTTGTGTTTTCCTTGTTTTAGTGTTGGTCAGAACGTGAGCTGGGTGGGCATTCTATGTTTTGTGTGTCTAGGTTGTTTTTCTGTGTTTGGCCTCGTATGGTTCTCAATCAGAGGCAGGTGTCGTTAGTTGTCTCTCGTTAGTTGAGAATCATACTTAGGTAGCCTGGGTTTCACTGTGTTTTTGTGGTTGATTGTTTCCGTGTCTGTGTTTTACAGCACACGGTACTGTTTTCGGTTTTGGTTATTCACGTTACGTTTATTGTATTTGTATGGAGTTTTCAGTTTATGTGTTTAAATAAATACTATGGACACTTACCACGCTGCGCTTTGGTCCTCTCCTTCAATGGAAGAAAACCATTACAGCATCAGTTAAAAGTTTGGACACACGTACTTATTCCAGGGGTTTTCTTTATTTTTATTTTCTACATTGTAGAATAATAGCGAAGATATCAAAACTATGAAATAACACATATTGAATCATGTAGTAACCAAAAAAGTCAGGAAAATTTAAGGAACTTTGAAAGTTTCTTGAATTGCAGTTGCAAAAACCATCAAGCGCTATGATGAAACTGGCTCTCATGAGGAATGCCACAGAAAAGGAAGACCCAAAGTTACCTCTGCTGCAGAGGATAAGTTCATTAGAGTTAACTGCATCTCAGATTGCAGTCCAAAGAAATGCTTCACAGAGTTCAAGTAACAGACACATCTCAACATTAACTGTGCCGAGGAGACTGCTTGAATCAGGCCTTCATGGTCGAATTGCTGCAAATAAACCACTACTACTAAAGGACAGCAATAGTAAGAAGAGACTTGCTTGTCCAAGAAACACGTGCAATGGACATTAGACCTGTGGAAATCTGTCCTTTGTTCTGATGAGTCCAAATTTGTGATTTTTGGTTCCAACTGCTGTCTCTTTGTGAGACGCAGAGTAGGTGAACGGATGAGCTCCGCATGTGTGGTTCCCACCGTGAAGCATGGAGGAGGAGGAGGTGTGAGGGTGCTTTGCTGGTGACACAATCTGTGATTTATTTAGAATTCAAGTCACACTTAACTAGCATTGCTACTACAGCATTCTGCAGAGATACGCCATCCCATCTTGTTTGCGCTTAGCGGGACTATCATTTCTTTTTCAACAGGACAATGACTGAAAACACACCTCCAGACTGTGTAAGGACTATTTGATCAAGCAAAGTAATGGAGTGCTGCATCAGATGACCTGGCCTCCACAATCACCTGACCTCAACCCAATTGAGATGGTTTGGAATGAGTTGGACCATAGAGTGAAGGAAAAGCAGCTAACAAGTGCTCAGCATATGTGGGAACTCCTTCAAGGCCCAGTGCAGTCAAAACTGTACTTTCCTGTGTTTTATATATATTTCCACACTAAGAGGTTGGAATAATACTGAAATTGTGAAAATAATGATCATGCACATTCAGCTTAACAGCGGTTTGAATAGACAGCCTGAAATGTCAGCCTGTTTTGGTGGGAGGGAGTTTTGGTGTGCCTGGTGGCATCACCAGGCAGTCAATAACAGCTGGTGCGCGATGTCTAATATTAAGGTAGTCTCGAGGTGTTGTTCGTCTGAGTTATAGTACCTCATGATAAGCTGTAGATCACACTATCTACCAAGAGAGTTTTCATCTATATTTTTCGTAGCTGTCTATTTACCACCACAAACCGGCGTTGGCACTCAATGAGCCGTAAGGCCAATAGCAAACAAGAAAATGCTCATCCAGAAGCGGCGCTCCTAGTGGCTGATGATTTAAATGCAGGCAAGCTTAAATCCATTTAATCTAATTTCTACCAACATGTCACATGTGCAAACATAGGGAAAAAAACTGTAGATCAGCTTTACTCCACACACAGAGTACAAAGCTCTCCCTCGCCCCCCATTTGGAAAATCTGACCATAATTCTATCCCCCTGATTCCTGCTTACAAGCAAAACCTAAAGCAAGAAGTACCAGTGACTCGCTCAATACGGAAGTGATCAGATGACGCAGATGCTATTGTACAGGACTGTTTTGCTAGCACAGATTGGAATATGTTCCGGGATTCATCCAACGGCATTGAGGAGTATACCACCTCAGTCACCGGCTTCATCAATAAGTGCATCGACAACGTCGTCCCTACAGTGACCGTATGTACATATCCCAATCAGCAGCTATGGTTTACAGGCAACATCTGCACCAAGCTAGGATGTGTGATACACACACTGTTCAGTGTAAAATTATTTATTTTTAAAGCACCCTCACACCTCCTCTTCAAGGAGCGGGACACTAATCCGAACGCTTAAAGAAATCCCGCTATGCCCTCAGGCGAACCATCAAACAGGCAAAGCATCAATACAGGACTAAGATTGACTCTTATGACACCGGCTCTGATGCTCGTAGGATGTGGCAGGACTACAAGGGAAACCCAGCCGCGAACTGCCCAGTGAGGGGAAACTACCAGACGGGCTAAATGCCTTTTATGCTCGCTTCGAGGAAAGCAACACTGAAGCACCCATGAGAGCACCCGCTGTTCCGGGTGACTTTGTGATCAAGATCTCCGTAGCTGATGTGACCAAGACCTTTAAACAGGTCAACATTCACAAGGCCACCGTGCCAGACGGATTACCAGGATGTGTACTCAGAGCATGCACGGACCAACTGGCAAGTGTCTTCACTGACATTTTCAACCTCTCTCTGACCGAGTCAGTAATATCTACATGTTTCAAGTCGACCACCATAGTTGCTGTGCCCAAGAAAGCGAAGGTAATCTGCCTAAATGACTACCACCCCGTAGCACACACGTCTATAGCCATAAAGTGCTTTGAAAGGCTGGTCATGGCTCACATCAACACCATCATCCTGAAAACCGTAGACCGACTCCAAATCGCATACCGCCCCAATAGATCCACAGATCTCAATCAATCTCAATCACACTCCACACTGCCCTTTCCCACCTGGACAAAATGTTCACCTATGTGAGAATACCATTCATTGACTACAGCTCAGTGTTCAACACCATAGTGCCCACAAAGCTCATCACTAAGCTAAGGACCCTGGTACTAAACACCTCCCTCTGCAACTGGATCCTGGACTTCCTGACGACCCACCCTCCAGGTGGTAAGAGTAGGCAACAACACATCTGCCACGCTGATCCTCAACACGGGGGCCCCTCAGGGGTGCGTGCTTAGTCCCCTCCTGTACTCCCTGTTCACCCACGACTGCGTGGCCAAGCATGACTCCAACACCGTCATTATGTTTGCTGACGACACAACGGTGGTATTGTTGGTTAATAGCTTAGTAAGTAAGCATTTCACGGTAGGGTCTACACCTGTTGTAGTCGGCGCATGTGACAAATCTAATTGGATTTGATTTCAAATTAGTTAAAGACGTCCTCCAGCTAACTTTAACTGTTGAAAAGTCTCAAGTATAAATACTGTAAAGTACACACACTAAGGGGTAAAAAAAAATCTGTTTTGAGCAATATAGTGTTTTTTAGACAAAACTGAAAACTTCAAGGAGTAGGGCATTCAAGGAGTTGGTCTAATGGGAGGGAATCTGTGATGTCATCGTCCTCCCCTCTTGCTTGAGGAATAATAGAGGAGCAATAGAGAACAAAATAGGGACATTTAAGATCATGTCTAGCCATGTAAATGATTATGCTCATATCTAATGATGCTACCTACACAAGCTGTTTTAAAATAAAAATAGACATTACAACTAATTCTCTGCCCTCCTAAGAGAAAGTTATCTCAAGGGCAGAGTGTTTAAGTGTGGTATAAAGCCTTTAAAGATGGTGTGTAGACTACAGTGTGAAGTGGGAATGCAGTGAGTCTGCCTGGCTCTCGTTTCAGCCTCACCACTTCCTAATTATCTCCACTCCATTCTCTTTCTTTTCACCTCTTATTTCTTGTAGTATTCTTTAATTCCCGTCTACTCATTCTCTCTCCCAACTACTGTTCTCTTTGGCTATGTAATTTAATGGCTGAGGGGAGTGAGCTCAAGCATCCTCTCTCTGTCTGGCAAGTCTGTCGGTCTCTGTCTGTCTGTGGCTCTCAGTTTGTGCTGGACAGGTCATTTCATCATTATAAAGCATTAGTCTTCAATGAGGCCATTATACCCTCATCATCCTGAGACAAAATGGGAACCCAGATGAAATGAGAAAAGTGACTATAGAAAGAGACTGAGGAGCAGGGGAGAGTGATAAATGGAGTGCGAAAATAATAAGGAAAAAGTAGAGAATCACTGGTGCTCATGACAAGATTCTCACATAGGCGACACAGAGAATGAGACTTCATCTTTTCCTCATACTGGTGACATGACATTTCAACCCAGAAGGCTGGCCTCCATCCCTTATCCCTGACAGAACTATTCTTTATTCTGGGTGGCATTAGTGCTGTAACATGCTGTGCCAGTGGAGCTGTGCTGAGGAAGCAGATGCTGCTTGGCTACTCTGAACTGAGGTCAGTCCTGTCTTTAGGATTAAGCCATGTTGGTTGACTGAGCCTCTGGGGAAGCTACTGTGATCAGAATGCAAACTTGGAGAGAAGCCTGTAAAAACACACACACTGCTACTAGCAGTAGTGGTACTGGTGTCAACATGAAGCCTAGCACTCACCGATTCACTTCACACCTGGCTACTCCAGCCTCTATAACCAGTCATCATTTTCCCTCTAGCCTCTCTTCTCTGACCTTTCCAACCACACCTGTCATTTCCTTTCAAACCATTAACCCCTTCTCTCAAGCTTTCTTTCTGGCCCTATTAAACTATTCTTTACTGTCTCTCTCATTATCTCCCTTCCTGAAACCCTCTACTCGACTGATCTACTCGCCAATCAACACTATCATCCTTGCATTTTGCCCTGTCCAACACTACTCCTTACACTCTTTGCTTCTCATTTTCACTCCTCATTTGTTTTTCCTCTTTCCTATATCTCTTTATCTACTTCCTTCCCCCTGTTTGTTTTCTTGTCCCCCTCCCTCATTCCCTTGCTCTCCGTCCCCTGCCAGTCCTTGGCTAATGTCTCTCCTCCCAGTCATACATGTATGCAGCATGTTGTCCCCTTGTCTCTTTAATCTTCTCTCGTCAGGCGGGCCCACCTCTAGATGAATCAGTGGCTGATTTGTGGCCTCCCAGCGTGTTCCGTCTGTCTCTGCCTGTCCTCCCCCCACGTACCCAACAGAGATCTGCATCATTAATATGGCTTTCAGCTTTCACACATTTGCTGCTGACTAACAGGCAACTCCTCATCACACCCACACCTACTGCCAGTGTTCTACCACTGGACAGAGCATGGGGAATGGACGCTGATCGTTTTAAGCGTATAACTTCAAAGAGGTTTAATCGGGAGTGTGTGTGTGGCAGAGAATGTTTTCATCTCAACATCTAAACTCAGGGACTTAATGAATCTCGGCTGTCAAATAGGGTCATAGGGGAAATATGCTGAGAGTAGGTGGTGTTGGTAATGATTAATTATTTGTCAATTATAAATGCTGGATGGTAGTTTATAGAACGGGGGCAGTCTGGCTCAAAAGAAAGATGACTTGAGCATTTACCTTCAATGTGCCCCCCAACCATTACTTTGTCACTCTACTCTATAATTAAGATCTATTTATTTCAAGTGTTGGGTGTTTTGTTCCAGAAGCTCTGTGCCCTGTAAAGATGTTTTAAGCTATGACACTGCTGAACTGAGAGAAAACAATTGAGAAAGGTGGGAATGAAAGGGCTACTTCCAATCTGTTGGAAAGGGATCACAGCAGTGATTGAATGAGGGTATGAGGCATGAGTTGATCAGAGGCTTGACTTCAGTGCCGGACAGGGGTTGAGGTGTTCATAGCCTTCAGTGCATGACAGGGGTTGAGGTGTTCATAGCCTTCAGTGCAGGACAGGGGTTGAGGTGTTCATAGCCTTCAGTGCAGGACAAGGGTTGAGGTGTTCAGAGGCTTGACATCAGTGCAGGACAGGCGTTGAGGTGTTCAGAGGCTTGACTTCAGTGCTGGACAGGGGTTGAGGTGTTCATAGCCTTCAGTGCAGGACAGGGGTTGAGGTGTTCATAGCCTTCAGTGCAGGACAAGGGTTGAGGTGTTCAGAGGCTTGACATCAGTGCAGGACAGGCGTTGAGGTGTTCAGAGGCTTGACTTCAGTGCTGGACAGGGGTTGAGGTGTTCATAGCCTTCAGTGCAGGACAGGGGTTGAGGTGTTCATAGCCTTCAGTGCAGGACAGGGGTTGAGGTGTTCATAGCCTTCAGTGCAGGACAGGCTCATCATGGATGGATGGTGTTGGAGAAGAGCTCAACTCTTCCACTGAGGGCAGGACAGGATTTGACTGGGAAGTCAAAACAACAACACAATACACTACACAGTTAGACAAAATAGCTAAGAATGAGTTAGTCCATACAATGAGTAAAATCATTGATGTTTAATAATGTGATTGTTTTTGTGTATGTGATTGACTCTACATACACTAATGAGAGAAAATTGACAGGGCTACTCAGTGCCTGGAGAGGAAACATTCAATGTGCCAGTGAGTGGGCACATGAGACATGGCTTCAGTTCATGTCAGGAAAGAGTTGGCAATGTTAGTGGAGTGTTCAATACCTCTTAAACAGGGTACAGGAGGGGACTTAGCTGTAAATGGCATATACATTGCATTACAGCTGCGCCATCGTAGGTTTGGACAACAAGTTTCTCCATGAATTCACAAAGTCAAACACAGACTGTGCATCTCGCCCATTTGACACAAAGTAGCCCAAGAAACATTCCTGAATAAAGCCCTTGGAAAAATGGTTCTCCCTGGGGCCTGGACCCTATAGGGTATGACAGTGATTACATCTGGTCTATGAGACCAGGCTGAGCTAAAGGTTTTATATGGGCTATGATGGGACCAGTTTTTCTAATCAGGTCACATGTTTTTTTTTTAACTCATGAAGAAAGCCCTGTCAAACTACAGCAACCTTACACTTGTTCATAGTAATTATACTTACACTAGACTAACAGGGGAGTTTCCTCTACCCAGACACAGAGACAACAACTGATAGACAATAGAACTCACAGGGCTGATGTAACGGTTGTCGTCGGTGGAAGAAGGAGAGGACCAGGGTGCAGCGTGGTACGTGTTCATGATCTTTTAATTACACTAGAACAAAAAGGAACAAACGAAACAGTCCTGTCTGGTACAGAGACAGAAAACAACTACCCACAACTCAAGGGTGAAAAAAGGCTGCCTTAAGTATGGTTCTCAATCAGAGACAATGATTGACAGCTGCCTCTGTTTGGGAACCATACCAGGTCAAACACATAGAACAAAACATAGAATGTCCACCCCAACTCACGCCCTGACCAACCTAAAATAGAGATATAAAAAAAGTAACTAAGGTCAGGACGTGACAGCTGAGCTTTTCTTTATGCATGTTTACAACTGTAGGCCTCATTAAAAATTAACTCACGGTCTATGTCATCACTATTATGTTGATTGATTAATTCCAGTTAATCATTTTGGATTGAAAAGGTATAGGCAAGCCCAAGTTTGAATATAAATCAAATTTGATCACATTCGCATTTTCTTCTGACAAACAAATGGGCTATATATACATAACATTACCAATTTGTTTACCCTGACCAGATGGACAGGGCGCATAGGCTGTATGCACCTGCTATTATTAGTAGCCTACAGTTGATCAGACTGAAAAAAAATCTAATTTTCACCCCATACAGCATGTCAAATCTCTAATGTTTAGGTGTAGCCTAGGCTGCTGAAACATTTATGTAATGAGTTTTTGCTTGTGCCTGTCCGGAGTGATTATGTTTATTTTTTTATGTGTATTTTTTGATAAATAGCCTAAATACCGGATCAGAGTATTTTCATTTAAAAAATATATATATTTCACCTTTTTTTTAACTAGGCAAGTTAATTAAGAACAATTCATATTTACAATGACGGCGTACCGGGGAACAGTGGTTTAACTGCCTTGTTCAGGGGCAGGTTTTTTTATTTTTCTTTGATCCAGCAACCTTTCAATCCCTGGCCCAACACAATGACGGTCTACCCCGGCCAAATCTAACCCAGACAACGCTGGGACAATTGTGTGCCGCCATATGGGCCCCCTGAATCACGGCCGGTTGTGATACAGCCCAGTATCGAACCAGGGTCTGTAGTGACGCCTCTAGCACTGAGATGCCTTAGACCACTGCACCACTCGGGAGCGATGTTAGTACTTGCTACTAAAGTTAGCAAGGCAAATTGAAATAAATTGCACTAACTCCACACAAAAATAAAGTTCTAAAACCAAGAAAACAACATATAATCTACCTCCTCTATCTCCTGTAGTTTGAAAAAACGAATTTGAATGGAATAATATCCTAAAAATGCTCAACTATTACTCTTCACTGTCAATCTCTATCCAATATGTCACCAACTCACCAACTTTCTCAACACATAGAACCCCCATAATGCTCTGTGGCACAACCTCGATACAACACACTAGGTTCGTTCTCTGATCCTAATGCTATGATTTGATGGACAACATGTCTGTTCATATTGCAAAAGTGTTGATTGGTTGGAGGATGTCCTCCGGAAGTGGTCATAATTACCATGTAGGTCTATGGAAGGGGGGGTGAGGCCTTCGAGCCTCCTAGGTTTTGTATTGAAGTCAATGTTGCCAGAGGAAGATGGGGAATAGCTGTCCTCTGGCTACACCATAGTAATAGCCGAAAGGGTGTTGTTGAGACAACTGTAGCCCTTCATTGCAAAACAGTGTGTTTTAATCAGGTATTTGGTGACGTGAATATATTTTGTATAGTTTTGTCTAAAAGGATACCTTTTTTTATGTTTCATTATTTAAAATTTTTCTGAAATTCACTGAGTAAGATGGTCCTCCCCTTCCTCCTCTGAGGAGCCTACACTGGTACACACATACGTACACACACGGACACGCATACTCACTCTTGTCATTAGTTTATCTTAAACGCTGCTTGTAGACCTTTATAACAACAGCAGTGCAACAAGCTGACATGAGGTCAGTGAGATTGTGAGAGTGTTGCTGAGGGAGAGAGTGTGGCTTTCTGCCCTGTCCCCCCCCCTGCCCCCCACACTGACCACAGGAGACTGGAACTAGGAGCTTAGAACTCCTGTCAATACAAAGGAGCACATGGCCAAGGAGCAGTATCCTTGGACTATCTAAGTAACCCTGAAGCTCACTCCCTCTCACATTACATCTATTATACTCCCTCAAATCTACATAACGACAAATGAGGAAGCTGAGTTGTTTTGTTTTGCTGGTGGCAGACATTGCAAGCCGCAGTGCAACTAACTGAGATAAGTCTTAGGTTGCTGATCATGCAATCTACATCTCCAGTAGTCTGCAATCCATCTGAAGTTCAGTCGTTCTCATCTTTAGAATCTTGCAAGTCACACACCGCGGTGGTGGATAGATCTGGATTGACTGGAGTGATTTGGGAGGATGACAAAAGGCATAGTGAGGCAGATTCACTTAAAAGGGTTTCACTTGATCCTTTCTACAGTGAGCCAGGAGTCACATAGTTAGCTGTGAAAAAGAGAGGGTCATGTGGTGTGTGTGTGTGTGCATGTGTGCGTGCGTGCGTGCGTGCCAGTGTTTGTGCCCCAGTGTGTATGTGGGAAGATGGGATTTAAAACTGTGAAGTGGTTCTGAGCATAATGAATTACTGGCGTGTTCTCTGTTTGGCTTGAGGGTGTCTGCTGTTGCCGATCAATGGCAGAAATGAACCATGTCTCTGACCCTTGCCTGTCCAGGCTGACAGAGGTGAACAGCAATAATGAGTTGATATGGAGAGCTGTTCATAAAAGCTTGCGTTGGCTCTTTTATATTTTATGATGGATTTCTGGTGTTACTAAAAAAACACCACACCTCATTTCAGTTTGACGTGAAATGTCACAGGTTTGTCGCTAGTCCGCTACACAGTGGACTTTGAATAATATTTCATGTAAATATGCTTTTATGTTTTGCAGCTAGAAAGCGTACTGTTTGGGGCAAGAAACAGCGACTGTGGCCCAACGCTTCGAGGCCATGAATTGCTTCAAAGGGCGTTTTGGACAGGATGTGGAGAAACAGGACCAAAAGCTGTCAAAACCAAGATGGGATACTACCAAAAACAAGGTGATGGAAGTTTTGATGGAAGTGATCAATTTAGCAATAACTTACCTCTTCTTTCTTTCTTTCTTTCTTTCTTTCTTTCTTTCTTTCTTTCTTTCTTTCTTTCTCACGAACAACACACAGGTGCCCACAGACCGGACCATGGTGGTGGGCGGCAGGCAAGGTGGGGGCGGTAAAGGTTCCAACCGTTCAGGACGTACCCTGAGGAAACAGCGCCAGCGCTACGTGGAGAAGGACGGCAAGTGCAACGTGCATCACGGCAACGTGCGCGAGAAATACCGCTACATGACAGACATATTCACTACTCTGGTGGACCTGAAGTGGCGCTTTAATCTGCTGGTGTTCACCCTGGTCTACACAACCACCTGGGTGTTCTTCGGTCTCATCTGGTGGCTCATCGCCTACATCCGCGGAGACCTGGACCACACCGACGATGGAGACTGGATCCCCTGCGTCAACAACCTCAACGGCTTCGTCTCCGCCTTTCTCTTCTCCATCGAGACGGAGACCACCATCGGCTACGGCTACCGGGTCATCACTGATAAATGCCCAGAGGGGATTCTCCTGCTTTTAGTCCAGGCCATCCTGGGCTCCATCGTTAATGCCTTCATGGTGGGATGCATGTTCGTCAAGATCTCCCAGCCCAAGCAGCGAGCCGAGACGCTCATGTTCTCCCACAAGGCGGTGATCTCTGTGAGGGACAGCAAGCTGTGTCTGATGTTCAGGGTAGGAGACCTGAGGAACTCACACATTGTGGAGGCCTCCATCCGGGCCAAGTTGATCCACTCCAAGCAGACCAAGGAAGGGGAGTTTATCCCTCTCAATCAGACGGATATCAATGTGGGCTTCGATACGGGGGACGACAGGCTCTTCCTGGTGTCGCCACTCATCATCTGTCACGAGTTCAACGAGGGCAGTCCCTTCTGGGAAATATCACAGGAACAGCTGGAGAGAGAGGAGTTTGAGGTAGTGGTCATCCTGGAGGGCATGGTGGAAGCCACAGGTGGGTTCTTCTAATTTAAGGTCAGATTTGCATTTCCTGCCTAATGATGAAGATTCATTCTGGTGGAGGGTAAGCTGATCCTAGATCTGTGCCGACAAACTTCTACCTGGATTTATTTTTATTTATAACATTAATAACACTATAATTACAGGTACTTTAACATATAATATGAGAATCTAATACAGGTTTGTGTGACCCTGTTTATAAGCATTCATTCACTTGGTGGGATAAAGAGGATGCAGTTGACAGGAATCACTTGAGACTTGCAGGGTATCACCAATTAACGTTGGCTGTGAATGCACTTGACAAGGACTGCAATTACACTGTCCTAAATGGCCACAGCATTGTCCTGTATGCTAATATCCTCTATTAGGGTCTTCTGGCTGCTGTGAGAAGCAGGAGGGACTCCAGGGAAGCCCGTCTGTGTGTTTGTGAGAGAATCCTAGACCTGTCAATAGTACAGCCTCTGGGAAATTAAACGAGCAGAAGACGTTGAGGGAATTCAGGTTGGAATGGTGATTGAATTGGGTCGTTCTACCAATTTGGTGCCCTTTGTGAAGTGTAACTTGGTCAAAATAAATGTTTGATTCAACCTAATTCTGTCATAAAGAGCACATTTTCAATTGAATAAAAACTTGTTTTCCCATCTCAAGAGGATAAAGAAATATATATATACACTATAGTAAGTGCTTATTAAGTGCAAAATAAAGTAACAGAGTTGAACGTAACAGGGTTGTGTCACGGATCCCTCTGGAACTTTCATTGCGCACACCTGGTCCCTATTCCCACTGATTGTATTTGTATATATGTGCCCGTTGTTCACCATGCTGGGGTTGATTATTGTTACCATGTCCGTTGGTGCGTGTGAGTATCTGTGCTGTGTGTTTTGGGCTTTCGTGCCCTTGTGGATTGCACAGATGATTACAGGTCTCGTCCCGTGTGTTAAATCATTGTTTGAGTGTGCTATTTATTCGAGGTGCTCCTCGCTCTTTTGTTTTGAGTTTCTACCCTGTGTTTTGTTACGTGTTTGTTTGATCTTCGTCCCCGTGCCTTTACACGGCACACCGTAATTTGGGTAAAATACAAAACCCTATTACACATTCCTGCGTCTGTCTCCTGAATCTCTTTATACCAACGTGACAGGTTGACCATTTCTTCTTAAATCAGCCATTAAATCCCCCTGTGACAGGGGGAATGAGGCTTGTTGTGTGCAACAGGGAGTGGCAATTGAATGCAAGCTGTACAAAAAAATGGTTTTGTGAAAACATTTCTAGCCTGCCTATCTATGGGTAACAGGGTTGACATGTTATGATCGACCCTTTCAGTTTTCCACCACAAAACACCAGAAAATGGCTAAGAAGATTAGAACCAGCTCACCTGCTTTTACTCTAGGATTTGACTATTAGATGTTCAATGTTTCTGTTTAAAAGGGAATAGTTTCACCATTTTAAAATGAGAGTTCAGTTCACGTAACAGGGTTGACCTTAAAATACAGGACAGACGTAAATGAATCACTAGTCATATGAAATAAATAATAATCTTCAGAAATGACTAGGGCTTTATAATGATGATGAAACTTGGAGACATTTTGGGGATAAGTGGGTTAAAATCTTCCTAGAAGTGACAGGGTTGACAGATTTTGGATTTTGGCACATTAGCAAGCCTTTACTCATTTTAAAATGTGGATTAATTTAATTATCCATATGGTCTATATTAAAGGGCACTTCATTTAATATAACATGCTTTTAAAATTCAATATTGATGCACAATTTCTACTTAAAATATCAAAGGGACGCAAAAGGCACTCTTCATGGAATGACCCAATTCCCTTTTCCCATCCCACCCACTGTCCAGGAGTGGGCGGGGGCAGTGAACTGAATTACTGCTCAAAGACATACTGCTTTTTATACTGTTCAACATACCTTGTGTCAATTGAAGCTTATCCTCAATACTGACAAAACTAAACTAATGGTGTTTTCTAATGCAAGAAATAGACCTCTGAACCTTTCACCTATTACTACCTGTCAGGTCAAGGAGATTGAGGTTGTAACCTCATATAAATATCTTGGAATTTTAATTGATGACTGCCTCTCTTTTAAATTGCATATTCAACAACTTAAATAAATTGAAGCTGAAATTGGGATTTTATTTTAGGAATAAGGCCTGTTTTTCTTTTGAAGCTAGAAGGAGGCTAGTATCAGTTACATTTATGCCTTTACTAGGCTATGGGGATATTTTATATATGAATGCTTCCGCTCAGTGTTTGAGATCAATTGACACCTTTTACCATGGCACTTTGAGATTTATTTTAAACTGCAAAACCCTTACGCACCACTGCACTTTGTATACCAGGGTTGGCTGGCCTTCTCTAGTCACTCGTAGGCTCAGTCACTGGTATACTTTTATTTACAAAGCCATTTCGGGTTTACTACCTTTTTATTTGTGGATTTTTATTGTTCAGAAATGTGGTGGGTACTCTCTTCGTTCGCTGGACTTTATCCTGCTAACTGTTCCAAATGTCTGAACTGAATTTGGTAAAAGGGCATTTATGTACTCTGCGCCATCGTCTTGGAACACCTTACAAAATACTTTTAGACTGGAAGAACTTGTCCCGATTGGTGTTTTTAAATCACTGATGAAGGATTTTGAGGCTGATTCCCTGACCTGTCAATGTTTTTAATTTGCTGTTTTATACTTTTGTGAATTCAATGGTTTTTATTAGATTACTTCTAGTTTTTCATGTTGTCTGTCTGTAATTTTTTTGTAATGATTTAGTGCTGCCTATCTTGGCCAGGGCGCTCTTGAAAAGGAGATTTTAATCTCAATGAGCCCTTCCTGGTTAAATAAAGGTTAAATAAATAAAATAATACTGCAGGCAATTTAGTTTCGATTTTGTTTATGAGGATGCAGACCGTGTGGGTGTTATTGCTTCAGATTTGGTTTTGATATTCTACTCAATATATAGACTTTGATTTAACAGAAGGAGAATGTTTGATCCATCGCACAGCAAGGGCTGTTTTTTCCTCAGTATCCCATGTCAATATTGACGGTTTAGTCAAAGGACAAACTAAAAGCTGATGCTTTATTGAATTTTTTTAATCTATCGACAACAGTTTGTTGTTTTTCTCTTTTCCCTCGGGGATCAAACCCAATCAGGCCTTGAAGTGGGATTTGCCTGAAGTAGGAAAGAGGTTACTGGTTTGCTGTTAATCTTGTAACTACCCATCCCGGATCTGGGAGCGTAATCATCAACTGACACTAATTAGCATAACGCAATGGACATAAATATTACTAGAAAATATTAATATTCATGACATCACAAGTGAAATATATTGAAACACAGCTTAGCCTTTTGTTAATCACCCTGTCATCTCAGATTTTGAAAATATGCTTTACAGCCAAAGCAAGACAAGCATTTGTGTAAGTTTATCGATAGCCTAGCATACCATTATGCCTAGCTAGCAGCAGGCAACCTGGTCACGAAAATCAGAAAAGCAATCAAATTAAATTGTTTACCTTTGATGAGCTTCGGATGTTTTCACTCACAAGACTCCCAGTTAGATAGCAAATGTTCCTTTTTTCCAAAAATATTATTTTTGTAGCCGAAATAACTCTGTTAGTTCTTCAAGTTTGGAATTTGCGGTCACGACAACGCCGAAAAATATTCCAAATTAGCTCCATAATATCGACAGAAACATGGCAAACGTTGTTTATAATCAATCCTCAAGGTGTTTTTCAAATATCTATTCGATAATATATCAACCGGGACAGATGGCTTCTTAGTAGGAAAGAGAGAAACTATGGCCGCATTTGTCCCTTACGCACAAAACACTCTGAGAGACTCCAGCTGACCACTGATGCAATGTTGACGTTCAGGCTCATTTTTCAAAATAAAAGCCTGAAACTATGTATTGTGACACTAGACACATTAGGGAAGCCATAGAAAAAGGAATCTGGTTGATATCTCATTCACTGCTCAATAGGGACGCATAGGAACGCAGAGGTTTCTAAATAAGAGTCACTTCCTGATTGGATTTTTCTCAGGCTTTCGCCTGCAATATCAGTTCTGTTATACTCACAGACAATATTTTTACAGTTTTGGAAACTTTAAAGTGTTTTCTATCCTAAGCTGTCAATTATATGCATATTCTAGCATCTTGTCCTGACAAAATAGTCTGTTTACTTTGGGAACGTTATTTTTCCAAAAATGAAAATAGTGCCAAGACTGCCTAAAGACTGAGGGCTAAATAAAAGGGAAGTAATCAAAGTACTGAAGTCCAGGTGTGCGTAATGATGGTTGTCAGGTGTGCATAATATGGGTTGCCAGGACCGGTGGTTAGTAGACCGGCGACGTCGAACGCCGGGGCGGCAGAAGGGGTGACAGCTGCTTTTATCTCTTATTCACACAATGCTCAAAGGCGTAGGCTAATTGGTATGTTAATTGTATATTAAATATCATCATCAGGCACAGTATGTAGGTATCCCACTGTATACATGATACCATTGAATTGCCAGTATTTTTTTATTCATTTAGCGTGCTGTTTACATTCAAATAATTACAGCTATATCATTATAATTTAATACATTTGCTGCAGGTGAAATGCAAATTAAGATTTACAGTATATATTTACATTATGGCTGCTGAAAAGAATAACTGTTGATACATCATAAGGTGTTCCAACCCGGAACCCCTTACTTCTCTTAGTGTGTGTGTGTGTTTATACATTGGTCTGTCTGCTTTGATATACCCCTGGTGCTGGCTGTGCATAGTCAGTTGGTTTGTCAGTTGGTTTGCATTCAAATCAAATCAAATGTATTTGTCACATACACATGGTTAGCAGATGTTAATGCGAGTGTAGCGAAATGCTTGTGCTTCTAGTTCCGACAATGCAGTAATAACCAACAAGTAATCTAACTAACAATTCCTAAACTACTGTCTTATACACAGCATTCCTGTGGATAATATGTACTGTAATTGATGTGGCTCTTCAAGGTTCACTTGAGCATCGGATGAAAATGCTCACAAGCTTTTTATAGGCAATCCACAGATATATATTCAGAAAGGTGTGTGTGTGTGTTTGTGTGTGTTTATCTATTTATCTGTATGTGTTTCTGCATCTGTGTGTTTGATGTGTGTACATGTGTGTGATTGAAAGAGAAGATGCACATCTCTGTATTAGAACCACTCTTCAGCCTATTTCCAAAAATGTTTGTTCAATGAAAGGAGTACAGCTCATTTAAAGTAGATGAGACAAAGTATAGTGAATCTTAATTAGATCCACAAATCACAACGACGCAGCTTGAGTCCAGGTCTTAGTATAGTTCCATGACAAGGGCTTTAAAATAAACATTTCGATCATACCCAATCACACAGTCATTTAAAGTTCCTATCCTCTATTTCATGTCAGCAATGTCTGTCTCCCTCCCCCTTCTCTCTCCCGCCAGGAATGACATGCCAGGCGCGCAGCTCCTACCTAGACTCAGAGGTCATGTGGGGGGAGCGCTTCACCCCTGTGCTCTCCCTAGAGGAGGGCTTCTACGAGGTGGACTATGAATCCTTCCACCACACCTACCCTACCCCGACCCCCACCTCCTCTGCCCGAGAGCTAGTCGAGCTGGCCAAGAAGGGAGAGGCTATCCCCCTACCTCCCCGGTCCCCACCTCCAGTCCTGGAGCCGCCCCCACCACATCCAGAGGAGGAAGACAGTGGGGAGGAAGAGGTGGAGGCGATAGGGCATGGAGAGGGGGATAACGTTAGCAATGGGGATGCTAACAGGATGGATGATGGGCATGCATGAGTGTGCATTGGTGAAAACACAGACCGTGTCATCGGATGATGCTGCTCACTGGTTTAAAACAAGCTCATACATGGAACAGAGGCTACAAGAGGCAAGATTTCAAAACCTCAACATCATGAAGATAGGCAAGAAGTACTTGTGCAAGTGACTCAATGTCTCAAATGGCTTTGATATCAAACTTCATCAACTGATGAAGTGTCGAACATAAACTATGATATCCTATAGTTTTTGACTGCTATTAGAGGGACCAAAAGTAAGTCTTCACTCTGACTCATAATTTCTTTAATACAGCATTTAGTGCCAATATTCTGATCTAAAACAACTTGGATAACTGGGTGAATATGATTTTTAAAGTTTCAAGTAATGTGATGTAAATGATTGAATACTTTGTACTAGACTAGATGTGTGTAAGAATGACTAAAAGAGGATTAATTAAAGGAGGCCTGGCCAAATGCCCATCCATTTAAAGTATTTTGATACTCACATTTTTCTTACATGTGTTCATTTTCGTGAATTAATATTTACCTTGTATTCAAATCTTAAATCACCAAGTATGAAAGGCCTTTGCCTTTGAATTAATTGTTTAAAGTCAATTTGTAAGTCGCTCTGGATAAGAGCGTCTGCTAAATGACTTAAATGTAAATGTTATGGTTTGGATTTCTTGCACCATTTTGTTGGCTTCACAAATGGTTCTGTTCAAGGCATTTTGGAAGGGTTTGCTATTAGTGGGCGTCGCCAACAACCTAATATAAATAATTGAGCGCTTATCATGGAAATTGAAATGATTGAAGCCTTTTTTGTTTATTTTTTCATTTTACATCGACACAGATAGGTTTTTAGAGGTTGATAGGTGTTTAGAGGAAGTTCTGCCATACTTCCCTCTACTGGCTGTAGAACGTCATGACAAGCACAACCTGGTCCTCTCGGGTCTCTCTCCAACTTCTTCCAAGCCTGATAAGAAAAATATGAAGGGAAGGGAATAATCAGTCTAAATTGTTATGTAATCATATATGTCAGTCATTAATCATCAGACAAGGCGTAAAAAACCCAAACACAAGCAAATTGTGATATTGTCAAGTATGGTGAAAGGTGTGTTTATATTAATGAAGCAGCAAGGGTCCCTTAAAACTGCACCCATTCTAATTGTAAACAAGGAATACTGCACTGCCACTGAAAGCAAAATGACATAATACCGTCAAATCACATAGAAATCAAATTATACATAAATCAAATCATACACAATCAAAGTCCTACATGTGATCGCTAAGGTGACAGGCATACTACATGTTATACAAATTGTTGTCATGTAGTCCAGGGCAGAGGTAGCTCTAGAAAACCCAAGGGACCATACCCAGCCCTCTTGGGTTCTCATTTGAACCATTGACCACATTGCGGTCAATGTGTACGAGGCGAAGCCGAGTGGCGTAGACCACCACAGCCATGATAATGCCATTTATTTGGATACATCCATAACAATGAGCCAATGGTGTGCGATTTCACCTGACATAGAAAATGTGCTCTCTCATCAGGACACTGTTGTTCAGAGAAGCTAGCCAACAACACAGCTAACACAATCTCTTCAAACTGAAGCTGGACAGACTGCAACCGAGCTGCACTTCAGTTCATTTGATCTGTTTTCTATTGATATTTATTTGTATACATCCATAAAACATTATGCTGATTCATGATTTCGACTGGCTGAGAAAAGCTGCCTGCCTGTCTGTCTCATCCCAACACGTTCATTACTGTGCATGCTACATCGAATGGGAATATTGAAACTATTTTGCAAATGTCAGACAGCAATGTTAATACAAATCTCTGCTGTGGAAAACTAAATGTTAGTCTAAAAGAAATGTGAGATAATGTCTAGATGCATTTTATAGTGGAGAGTTTATAAATTGCCTGGCTGGGTTGATGAGACAGTGGATTGCACAGTTAGAGAGAGGAACGGAGTAAATAGCCATTTTAAAGTTATAGATTTAGCTGGTGGTATTAGTGGAATAGAATGAGGTTTTAACCAATCAGCATTCAGTATTAGACCCATGTGTTGTATAACCTTTATTATAAACTAAGTGATTTGATCCCTGTGGTATACCACGGTCTGACAGTGTCACGACTTCCACCGAAGTCGGTCCCTCTCCTTGTTCGGGCGGTGCTCGACGTCCCCAGACCTTCTAGTCATCACTGATCCATTTTTCAGTTTCCATTGGTTTTGTCATGTCTTCCTTCACACCTGGTTCCAATCCCATCAATTACATGTTGTGTATTTAACCCTCTGTTTCCCCTCATGTCCTTGTCGGAGATTGTTTAAATTGTATGTTATATGCAAGTCATGTGTTGGGGTGCGACGGGTTTTGTACCCACTTATGTGATTCTGTAACGGCGTTCATCTATCGAAAGAGAGTCGGACCAAAATGCGGCGTGGTGGTTACTCATGTTCTTTAATTCAAAATATGTACGATACAAGAAATAACTTAAATTACAAAACAACAAACGAAATGCGAAAACCTATACAGCCTATCTTGTGAAAACAAACACAGAGACAGGAACAATCACCCACAAAACACACAGTGAAACCTAGGCTACCTAAATATGGTTCCCAATCAGAGACAACGAGAATCACCTGACTC
Organism: Oncorhynchus keta; assembly: GCF_023373465.1. Taxonomy (NCBI): domain Eukaryota; kingdom Metazoa; phylum Chordata; class Actinopteri; order Salmoniformes; family Salmonidae; genus Oncorhynchus; species Oncorhynchus keta. The sequence goes on along the minus strand of NC_068454.1, from coordinate 71,341,234 downwards.
TGATTGAGAACCGCCTCAGGCAGCCAAGCCTATGCTAGACACCCCTACTCAGCCGCAATCCCAATGCCTACAAAACCCCAATACGAAACACAACAAAATAAACCCATGTCACACCCTGGCCTGACCAAATATATAACGAAAACACAAAATACTAAGACCAAGGCGTGACAGAACCCCCCCCAAGGTGCGGACTCCCGGCCGCACACCTAAACCCAGAGAGGAGGGTCCGGGTGGGAGTCTGTCCACGGTGACGGCTCCGGTTCGGGACGTGGACCCCACTCCAACCAAGTCTTAGTCCCCCTGTAACGCGTCCTTTGATTGGCGACCCTCGCCGCCGACCTTGGCCTAATAACCCTCACCAAGGACCCCACTGGACTGAGGGGTAGCTCGGGACTGAGGGGAAGCTCGGGACTGAGGGGAAGCTCGGGACTGAGGGGAAGCCCGGGACTGAGGGGAAGCCCGGGACTGAGGGGAAGCCCGGGACTGAGGGGAAGCCCAGTACTGAGAGGAAGCCCAGTACTGAGAGGAAGCCCAGTACTGAGAGGAAGCTCAGGCAGGTAGTTGGCTCCGGCAGATCCTGGCTGGCTGGCGGATCTGGAAGAGTCTGGTTGACTGGCAGATCTGGAAGAGTCTGATTGACTGGCAGATCTGGAAGAGTCTGGTTGACTGGCAGATCTGGAAGAGTCTGGTTGACTGCCAGATCTGGAAGAATCTGGTTGACTGGCAGATCTGGAAGATCATGGCTGACTGGCGGATCTAGCTGCTCTGGCTGCTCCATGCAGACTGGCAGCTCTGACTGCTCCATGCAGACTGGCAACTCTGGCTGCTCCATGTAGACTGGCAGCTCTGGCTGCTCCATGTAGACTGGCATCTCTGGCTGCTCCATGCAGACTGGCATCTCTGGCTGCTCCATGCAGACTGGCAGCTCTGGCTGCTCCGTGCAGACTGGCAGCTCTGGCTGCTCCATGCAGACTGGCAGCTCTGGCTGCTCCGTGCAGACTGGCAGCTCTGGCTGCTCCATGCAGACTGGCATCTCTGGCTGCTCCATGCAGACTGGCATCTCTGGCTGCTCCATGCCGACTGGCAGCTCTGGCTGCTCCATGCAGACTGGCAGCTCTGGCTGCGCTAAACAGGCAGGAGACTCCAGCAGCGCAGGAGAGGAGGAAAGCTCTGGCTGCGCTAAACTGGCGGGAGACTCCGGCAGCGCAGGAGAGGAGGAAAGCGCTGGCTGCGCTGAACAGGTGGGAGACTCCGACAGCACTGGAGAGGAGAAAGGCTCTGGCTGCGCTGAACAGGCGAGGCGCACTGAAGGCCTGGTGCGTGGTGCTGGAACTGGTGGAGCTGCCACCGGAGGACTGGTGTGTGAAGGTGGCACAGGATGGACTGGACCGTGAAGGTGTACTGGAGAGCCTGAGAGCAGGGCTGGCACAGGACGTGCAAGGCAAGGTAGGTACACAGGAGGCCTAGTGCGTGAGGCTGGCACAATTTTCACCAGCTGACTAACACGCACCTCAGGACGAGTATGGAGCGCTGACCCAGGTGCCATCAAATCCCCGACACGCTCCGTCGGACGAATATCGTACCTAAAGCACCATACTAGCAACTCTCTCATTACTCTCTCCTCCACTTTCCCCATTAACTCCTTCACAGTCTCTGCTTCGCTCACCTCTAACACCGGCTCTGGTTCTGGTCTCCTCTTTGGCTCCTCACGATAACCAGGGAGAGTTGGCTCAGGTCTGACTCCTGACTCTGCCACACTCTCCCTGCCCCCCTAACCCTCTTCGCACTGCTCCAGCGAATCCCAGGCGGGCTCCGGCACTCTCTCTGGGTCGACCGCCCACCTGTCTATTTCCTCCCGAGTAGTGTAGTCCCTATATTGTTGCTCCTGCTGCCGCTGTTGCTTCTTCTCATACCAGCGCCTCTCAGCTCTCGCTGCCTCCAGTTCTTCTTTGGGGCGGCGATATTCTCCAGGCTGATCCCAAGGTCCTTCACCGTCCAGTTCGTCCTCCTATGTCCAGTCCCTCTCTCGCTGCACCTCGGTGCGGCTACACTCCCCTGGTTTAGCCCAGGGTCCTCTCCCGTCGAGGATTTCCTCCCAAGTCCAGAAATTCTTGTCGCGCTGCTCCTGCTGCCGCTGTTGCCTGTTACCACGCCACTTGGTCCGGGTGGGGTGGGTGATTCTGTAACGGCGTTCGTCTATCGAAAGAGAGTCGGACCAAAATGCGGCGTGGTGGTTACTCATGTTCTTTAATTCAAAATATGTACGATACAAGAAATAACTTAAATTACAAAACAACAAACGAAACGCGAAAACCTATACAGCCTATCTTGTGAAAACAAACACAGAGACAGGAACAATCACCCACAAAACACACAATGAAACCTAGGCTACCTAAATATGGTTCCCAATCAGAGACAACGAGAATCACCTGACTCTGATTGAGAACCGCCTCAGGCAGCCAAGCCTTTGCTAGACACCCCTACTCAGCCGCAATCCCAATGCCTACTAAAACCCCAATACGAAACACAACAAAATAAACCCATGTCACACGCTGGCCTGACCAAATATATAACGAAAACACAAAATACTAAGACCAAGGCGTGACAACTTATATACATATTTTTTTGTATATTTTGGTTTTGGGAGTTTTATGAGCACTTATTAAACGACTCCGTTTATACCAAGTTCGTTTTCATGCGCCTGACTTCCCTTCCACTGACATGCACCCATTACAGACAGCTGTGGTATACCACAGGTATGACCAAATATTTATTTTTACTGCTCTAATTACATTGGTAACCAGTTTATAATAGCAATAAGGCACCTCTGGGGTTTGTGGTGTTTTACCAAAGGGCTGTATCCAAGCACTCCGCATTGTGAAATGCGTAAGAACAGCCCTTAGCCATGGTATTTTTGCCATATACCACAAGCCCTCGTAATCCTTGCATGCAATATGCATTTGGAAACTTCCCGAAACTATACTTTCATAGCACACAAATAGTTTTAGTGTGTCACGTTAGTGCAGAATTCTGCCTTTTTTCAGCAAGAAATATCTTGCTACAATGCTTATTGTAATTTCTGCTTGGCACCAGACAAATACTGTGATTGACTTGCATTTCTCCAGTCGGATGAGAATTCACCAATGTGTACCTCTGGTATATTTCTTCGTTGTTGCCTATTATCCTCTGGTGAAATGCATGATTAACTTGGGGCGGCAGGGTAGCCTAGTGGTTAGAGCGTTGGACTAGTAATTGGAAGGTTGCAAGTTCAAATCCCTGAGCTGACAAGGTACAAATATGTCGTTCTGCCCCTGAACAGGCAACTGTTCCTAGGCTGTTGACTTGCCTAGTTAAATAAAGGTTTTAAAAAAAACATTAGGAAATGTAGCTGGCTACATTCTTTCTATGATTAACATAAATTTGTTTTTGGAACGAAAAAAACCTTGCCTTTTAATTGTAAGTTAATTTACTTGTCGCTGCTAGCCAAATAGCATTTCATTTCTGTTGTCATCTGATGAAAATTAAGTTATTTTCTGCCAAATGTGTTGCACTAACGCATTTTCTGTGAAGGAGAACAATAGTTGCACACCCCTGATCACTCTATGATCAGGTGGGGGGGGATTCAGATTTATTGATGTTTTGAAAATGCAGATTTCTGAACTCTAATGTGACTGCTGGGAGTCAGGAAGCAGAGGGTGAGTTTAATAATGATGGTGGTGGTCATGGTGTGTGACAAATCAAGAGAAGGGTCTAAACATGAAACCAGAACCAATGCTGCCTGATGACAGGTTGGTATGGGTTATATGAGCGTAATCAGGGTGGTGATGAAGTCCAGGTGTGCTAACGATGGGGAGCAGGTGTGTGCAATGATTGCCAGGTGTGCACAATGTGGGTTGTCAGGACCAGTGGTTAGTAGACAGGCGCCGTTGAGAGCCGGAGGGAGCAGGAGTATGCGTGACAGATACACTTACTGTCTGCTGTTTTAACACAGAATCCCACAGAGGTATTTTGTGTTGCACATTGACCTGAACTACAAATGGTAACTTGGGAGGGAACAAAAAACCTTGGCTTGAAGCTGTGCTACACAAAAAACCTTGGTGGAAATCTGTGGTAAAACATCGAACAGTAGCCAGTGTATCTTTTCCAGTCCATTTGTAAAGTTTTTTGGGGGTGATAAATAAGTTGAGTGTTCAAGGTTTCCAAAACCGTATCAGAATCAAGGATCAGTTGTTTAAGGTAGAGCGTTTCACACTTTGATCAGTTCCCCTCAGTTAAATCAAAAGAACGATTCAATAACTCTAATGCATTGTAGGCTCCTTCACACAGAGCTAAATCGGAAGCCAGTGGCCTACGTGTAGTGTCTAAAAATGCATATAATCTTAAAGAAAAAATTCAGTTGGATCGTTAGAATTGACACTAAATGCAATTGAATATCCATGGAGAACAACTTTTCGATATCTTGTATGTCGTCACCATAGTCCCTATGGCAGGGGTCATCAACTACATTCAGCCGCAGGATGATTTGAGTGGATGGTCGGGGGGCTGGAACATTATTATAAATCATTTGTACGCCGCAAATTGACCACATGAAGCTCAAATAATTATAGTATTTGACAAAAACATCATTTAAAATCTTGATTACTTATTCTTTGGTATCATGGAGTTTGCACATTTTGTTTGCATGCTGCCGCCTACTGTGTGGTAGTGTGTGTTCAATCCTGTTACATTTTGTGATAGAAAAATGTAAAAGGAGGGGGAAAAGGAAAGAATTGCAACCAACGAACCCTCCACCTACATATACCACTATTTCATAAATGCATACAAATCACCACCCCATTCCACTACTTTGACCCTAACTGATCCTACACCAGGCCGATGGCTTGGGCGGACGGGACTCTTTCAATCAAAACACCTTGTAACTCTTCTGTACACCCAAGTACTTCTCCGCAACTGCCACCACAAAATAATGTTTCTGTGATTTACGTTCCATTTCTGAGGTACAATTGATAACCATGGCAATGAATGCTAAGAAGTTAACTTTACTGAAGCTCAAATTTGTATCACTCTGTACTGGCCTAAGCCTACTACTCACCCTTGACGAATCATCCTCTACTCTCTTCACTGCCTCAGTATATGACACCTTCTGTTCTACTCTGACCCTGGCAATCTCAACCTGTCTCTCTCACATCGGTCACTTCTGATCCCCAGCAACATGGGCACCCCCATAATTGACACAGTTTTTTCCAACGATACTACACATTACTTTGTCCCATGCCCTCTTCACACTTCTCACATCTCTGAATCTCCCTCCTACACACTGCTACAATATGACCATAAACACCTTAGTGGATTTGGCACAAAAGCCCTCAATGTTAACTGATATATCCTAACATGACTTTGTCAGGTGAAGACTCTGCTTCAAAACCCAAAAGGAAAGACAGTGTCTTCTCAGTTTCACCACGCTTGCCACCGGGTCTGCGTCACACAAAACGGCAGGCGTCACTGACACAGGGAATTTTCAATTTCAGTTGCTCTACAACACTTAACATCACCCCAGTAATCACTCTTTTCAAAGGTGCACTGCTCCGGAGAGCAAAGCAAGTCACAGATCTTGTCCCTAATCACGTGATGCTCCCTCTGGATAGAAGAAATACAGAAAATAATCACAAGTCCACTTCGAGCTACCTTCACCAATTTAACAGTACCCAACCTATTTTCTACCCAGCCTGAGACAACTATCAGCCAAAAGGCAGGGATCCACTTTCTCCAAAAATGTCTCTCCTTCTGGGCCCGAATCATCATTTGGATGACCATTGGGGCGAGACTCTGAGGTCTTCATCACACCTGCCACCACAGGTAATTCATCCTCACGCTCCTCAGGTTCAATTTCTGAGCCATCAGAGTCAGTCGAATAGGGCTTGTACTTGGCCCATTTCTTAATAAACACACATCTTCCCACTACACTCGGCTCTTCTTCTTCCTCGCTGTACATAACCCTGTCTATATTTTCACCACGCACACTCTTGCCACGCTTTCATTGTTTGCAGAGCATACACTGATGGCATTTCTCCAAAGCCCAACTTCTGTTCCTTAGCCCACATTACTAGTCTGGCTATCTCTGGCCTCTCCATGATTCCATTTCCAAACCTTGATTACATTGGGATAAAATCAGTAGTGGGGTGTGGGTAAAATCCCTGGGGAAGCCCCACAAAAAAAGGCATATTACATGTGTTGTGATAATTGCATTGTTTGCTCTATAACCAGCTAATTCATATGCCTTGTGACCAGTATATATAGGCCTAAAGGCAGAGACAATAAGAAGGCACAGTAGCAGAATAAATTAAACCACACTTGTTTTATTACAAAACCGGAGAGCAACCTCTGCCCGGTGAAGTCCACAAAGCACGTAACAGACAGCATGGTCATGCAAGTTAATGTTTACAACATTTTTGGACCACTAAACAACTATTGACTCAGAACCAAAGAGGGTTACTGCAAGTCGCAAAGAAAACAGGAGCTGCCTCCACTATACCAGCACCATTTAAACTTAAACATTTCAAAATCATCAAATCACCTCTGCTTAGTCTAATAAAGTGACAACTAAAAGATACCAAAAACAATTGAATCCAAATCAACACAAGCTACATATGAATTGGCTGTCAATGGTTCTGATTTCTGTGTGCGTGTGTAGGTATGTGTGCAAGTATAAAAATCATGTTGACCCTACTTGTAGAGAAACACCAATGCCATCCTCTTCTCTTTCATGTTGACCAAACGGTCTATCTCTCTGTCATACAGTACAAGCTTTCCTTTTTTGTTGTCCTAAACTACCGAGCTAAAATGTTTGCTCGCTAGCCTAACTTTCATTCATGGGCAACATTAGCTAGTTAACATGAGCCTTTTACATCTAGCTACATATTGAACTTCCATCCTCTCAGGCCAGGGGCACAACAATGTATGTATTAATGGTTGAATCAGAAACGCTGTTATAATCATTGGCCAGTAGGGAGAATTAAGTAAAACCACAAATACAAATCCCTATCTCTATCCATGGCTAATTTAGGAAAGGGACCATTTTAGGTAGCTAGCTAGCCACCGAAGGACAACAATACAAACAGCTGCAACAATTCAAGTTCTTTCTGTACAGTGCATTCGGACACTTTGACTTTTTCCACATTATGTTGCAGCCTTATTCTGAAATGGATTAAATAGTTTTTTCCCCTCTCATCAATCTACACAGTACCCTATAATGACAAAGCAAAAACAGGTTTTTAGACATTTTTGCAAATGTATCAAAATAACAGAAAATCACATTTACATAAGTATTCAGACCCTTTACTCAGTATTTTGTGAAGTACCTTTTTGCAGCGACTACACCTCAAGTCTTCTTGGGTATGACACTACAAGCTTAGTACACCTGTATTTGCAGAGTTAATCCCATTCTCTGCAGTTCCTCTCAAGCTCTGTCAGGTTGGATGGGAGCGTCGCTGCACAGCTATTTTCAGGTCTCTCCACAGATGTTAAATCGGGTTCAAGTCCGGGCTCTGGCTGGGCACTCAAGGACATTCAGAAACTTGTCCCGAAGCCCTACCTGCATTGTCTTGGCTGTGTCCTAAGGCTCATTGTCCTGTTGAAAGGTGAACCTTCTCCCCAGTCTGAGGCCCTGAGCGCTCTGGAGCAGGTTTTCATCAAGGATCTATCTGTACTTTGCTATGTTCATCTTTCCCTCAAACCTGTCTAGTCTCCCAGTCCCTGAAGAACATTCCTACAGCATGATGCTGCCACCACCATTCTTCACTGTAGCAATGGTGGCAGGTTTCCTCCAGAAGTGACGCTTGGCATTCAGGACAAAGAGTTCAATCTTTGTTTCATCAGATCAGATAATCTTGTTTTTCATGGTCTGAGAGTCCTTTAGGTGCTTTTGGCAAACTCCAAGCGGGCTGTCATGTGCCTTTTTCTTAGGAGTGGCTTCCGTCTGGCCACTCTACCATAAAAGTCTGATTGGTGGAGTGCTGCAGAGATAGTTGTCCTTCTGGAAGGTTCTCCCATCTCCACAGAGGAACTCTGGGGCTCTGTCAGAGTGACCATCGGGTTCTTGGTCACCTCCCTGACCAAGGCACTTCTCCCCCAATTGCTCAGTTTGGCCAGGTGGCCAGCTCTAGGAAGAGTCTTTGTGGTTACATACTTCTTCCATTTAAGAATGATGGAGGCCACTGTGTTCTTGGGGACCTTCAATGCTGCAGAAAGTTTTTGATACCCTTCCCCTGATCTGTGCCTCGACACAAGCCTCTACAGACAATTCCATCAACCTCATGGCTTGGTTTTTGCTCTGACATGCACTGTCAACTGTGGGACCTTATATAGACAGGTGTGTTCCTTTCCAAATCAATTAAATTTACCACAGGTGGTCTCCAATGAAGTTGTGGAAACATCAAGGATGATCAATGGAAAAAGGATGCACCTGAGCTCAATTTCGAGTCTCATAGCAAAGGGTCTGAGTACTTATGTAAATAAGGTATCTGTTTTTTAATATTTTTTTTAATCATTTAATTTAAAAAAAAATACATTTATAAAACCTGTTTTGTGTTTTGTCATTATGGGGTATGGAGATTGATGAGGAACATTTTTATGTAATCCATTTTAAAACAAGTTTGTGACGTAACAACATTTGGGAAAGGTGAAGGGGTCTGAATACATTCTGAATCTGGGCTCCGGGCAGCCGAGCGGAAATGGAGGAAAACTCGCCTCCCTGCGGACCTGGCATCCTTTCACTCCCTCCTCTCTACATTTTCCTCCTCTGTCTCTGCTGCTAAAGCCACTTTCTACCATTCTAAATTCCAAGCATCTGCCTCTAACCCTAGGAAGCTCTTTGCCACCTTCTCCTCCCTCCTGAATCCCCCCCCCCCTCCCTCTCTGCAGATGACTTCGTCAACCATTTTGAAAAGAAGGTCGACGACATCCGATCCTCGTTTGCTAAGTCAAACGACACCGCTGGTTCTGCTCACACTGCCCTACCCTATGCTCTGACCTCTTTCTCCCCTCTCTCTCCAGATGAAATCTCGCGTCTTGTGACGGCCGGCCGCCCAACAACCTGCCCGCTTGACCCTATCCCCTCCTCTCTTCTCCAGACCATTTCCGGAGACCTTCTCCCTTACCTCACCTCGCTCATCAACTCATCCCTGACCGCTGGCTACGTCCCTTCCGTCTTCAAGAGAGCGAGAGTTGCACCCCTTCTGAAAAAACCTACACTCGATCCCTCCGATGTCAACAACTACAGACCAGTATCCCTTCTCTCTTTTCTCTCCAAAACTCTTGAGCGTGCCGTCCTTGGCCAGCTCTACCGCTATCTCTCTCAGAATGACCTTCTTGATCCAAATCAGTCAGGTTTCAAGACTAGTCATTCAACTGAGACTGCTCTTCTCTGTATCACGGAGGCGCTCCGCACTGCTAAAGCTAACTCTCTCTCCTCTGCTCTCATCCTTCTAGACCTATCGGCTGCCTTCGATACTGTGAACCATCAGATCCTCCTCTCCACCCTCTCCGAGTTGGGCATCTCCGGCGCGGCCCACGCTTGGATTGCGTCCTACCTGACAGGTCGCTCCTACCAGGTGGCGTGGCGAGAATCTGTCTCCTCACCACGCGCTCTCACCACTGGTGTCCCCCAGGGCTCTGTTCTAGGCCCTCTCTTATTCTCGCTATACACCAAGTCACTTGGCTCTGTCATAACCTCACATGGTCTCTCCTATCATTGCTATGCAGACGACACACAATTAATCTTCTCCTTTCCCCCTTCTGATGACCAGGTGGCGAATCGCATCTCTGCATGTCTGGCAGACATATCAGTGTGGATGACGGATCACCACCTCAAGCTGAACCTCAGCAAGACGGAGCTCCTCTTCCTCCCGGGAAGGACTGCCCATTCCATGATCTCGCCATCACGGTTGACAACTCCATTGTGTCCTCCTCCCAGAGCGCTAAGAACCTTGGCGTGATCCTGGACAACACCCTGTCGTTCTCAACTAACATCAAGGCGGTGTCCCGTTCCTGTAGGTTCATGCTCTACAACATCCGCAGAGTACGACCCTGCCTCACACAGGAAGCGGCGCAGGTCCTAATCCAGGCACTTGTCATCTCCCGTCTTGATTACTGCAACTCGCTGTTGGCTGGGCTCCCTGCCTGTGCCATTAAACCCCTACAACTCATCCAGAACGCCGCAGCCCGTCTGGTGTTCAACCTTCCCAAGTTCTCTCACGTCACCCCGCTCCTCCGCTCTCTCCACTGGCTTCCAGTTGAAGCTCGCATCCGCTACAAGACCATGGTGCTTGCCTACGGAGCTGTGAGGGGAACGGCACCTCAGTACCTCCAGGCTCTGATCAGGCCCTACACCCAAACAAGGGCACTGCGTTCATCCACCTCTGGCCTGCTCGCCTCCCTACCACTGAGGAAGTACAGTTCCTGCTCAGCCCAGTCAAAACTGTTCGCTGCTCTGGCCCCCCAATGGTGGAACAAACTCCCTCACGACGCCAGGACAGCGGAGTCAATCACCACCTTCCGCAGACACCTGAAACCCCACCTCTTCAAGGAATACCTAGGATAGGGTAAGTAATCCTTCTCACCCCCCCCCCCTAAAAAGATTTAGATGCACTATTGTAAAGTGGCTGTTCCACTGGATGTCATAAGGTGTATGCACCAATTTGTAAGTCGCTCTGGATAAGAGCGTCTGCTAAATGACTTAAATGTAAATGTAATGTAATGAATGCAATATGTGAACCTGCGGGGATAAGAGGCCTCAATTCTGTCCTTCATACACCAACCTATCATGAACTAATACAATACAGTGTATTCCACAAGTGGCAAGTCATCCACAGCAGCAATGCATTCCAAGTTAACCTTCAAAGTAAATAGGTTTGGCTCAATTAAATAAAATCTGCAATAGTGTATTTAGCCTACACATTAGCTTTTTGTAGACACATTAGCTTTTTTGTAGATGGGAATTTCCACGGTAACGGAATTACGCTTTGACTCAGATTTTTCACTTTAAATGTATGCCAAACAAAAACCATACAACTATGCACAAGAACTACTTTGAAGAAATAAAATACAATTTCACGAAAACATATTTAATGGAAGAACTGTGCAGATGCAAAGTTTGGTAACAGAATAAAAACATTTTTTGTTTTTTATGCGACCATGTTTTCCAAAAACGCAGAATTAAGATTCAAAGATGTCTGCATTAAGAATGGGGTGTCAGCTATGAAATCATACCAGAGTTTAAAAAAAATATATATATTGGTTTTTGAGTGGATTTGCATCATGTAATATTCATAAAATTATAAATACGAATATAATTTTATTCATGGCAGGGGTCAAGTTAGAGTTCAGAAATCTGCATTTTCAAAATGCAGACCATAAAAAAATCTGCGTTTTAAAATATTTCACCTACATTTTATATTGAAAGTCAGTGTTTTTTTTGCTTCAATAGAGAGATCAGGGGCGTGCAGCTATAATTTTACTTTACAGAAAATACATCAGTGCAACACATTCTGCAGAAAATAGCTTAATTTTCATCAGATGACAACAGAAGCGCAACTCTATTTGGCTAACATGAGCTTAGAATGTTTGTTTGAAGTTAATCTAGCATTTTACTGTAGAAAAGTAGGCTACCCCGAGAAAAGTACTGGAAAAAAGTTGCTACGCACCAGTTAGAGCTGATAGAATGCCCTCATTTACATTTAAGTCATTTAGCAGACGCTCTTATCCAATTCTCATCCAAGTGGAGAAGTGCAACTGAAGCAACAAATTAGTCTGATGCTGAGCAAAAATTACAATAAAAGCCTATTAGATTTGTGTTTATAAAATGCAGAAAAATGTCTTATGTGTTTTGTATTTTTTTCAGCGTTAACGCGACCCCTGCATGGGGATGTATCCTGAATAGGTACACAAAGGTAGAACTATGCCATATCCTTATTTTGCATATTATTGTAACGAGTTCCGCCCCTAAATAAGGCCACATATGTTTTGTCCGGACCAGACCAAATCTGAAACAATCATAGATTTCTATGCTTCGCAAGTTTGGGAATTACAGTACAGCAAAGTGGAGCACACTACAGTACAGCACAGTAGAGTTTGTGCTCTGCTGTACTCTACTGTATTTCTAAAAACATGTTTTTGCTTTGTCATTATGGGGTATTGTGTGTAGATTGATGAGGGAAAAAAATATTTTGTCAATTTTAGAATAAGGCTGTAACCAAATGTGGAAAAAGTCAAAAGGTCTGAATACTTTCCGAATGCATTGTATGTATTTCTGTATACATCTGTCCCTTCTTTGGACACTGTTAACAAACCTCCAAACGAGATTCAATGCCATACAACACTCCTTCTGTGGCCTCCTCTTGCTATTAAATGCAAGTAAAACTAAATGTATGCTCTTCAACCGATTGCTACCCACACACGCCCGACTGGCGTTCACTACTCTGGATGGTTCTGACTTGGAATATGTGGACAACTACAAATACGTAGGTGTCTGGTTAGACTGTAAACTTTCCTTCCAGACTCACAGTAAGCATCCCCATCCAAAATTGACTTCCTATTTCGCAACAAAGCCTCCTTCACTCATGTTGCCAAACATACCCTCGTAAAACTGACTATCCTACCGATCCTTGACTTTGGCGATGTCATTTACAAAATATCCTCCAACACTCTACTCAGCAAACTGGATGTAGTCTTTCACAGTGCCATCCGTTTTGTCACCAAAGCCCCATATACTACCCACCACTGCGACCTGTAGTCTCTCGTTGGCTGGCCCTCGCTACATATTCAATGCCAAACTCACTGGATCCAGGTCATCTATAAGTCTTTGCTAGGTAAAACTCTGCCTTATCTCAGATCACTGGTCACCATAGCAACACCCACCCGTAGCATGCGCTCCAGCAGGTATATCTCACTGGTCATCCCCAAAGCCAACACCTCCTTTGGAGGCTTTTCCTTCCAGTTCTCTGCTGTCAATGACTGGAACGAATTGCAAAAATCACTGAAGCTGGAGTCTTATATCTCCCTCTCCAACTTTAAGCATCAGCTGTCAGAGCAGCAAACTGAGAATTGCACCTGTACACAGCCAATGTGTAAATAGCCCACCCTACTACCTCATCCCCATATTGTTATTTATCTTTTTTGCTCTATTGCACCCCAGTATCTCTACTTGCACATCATCATCTGCACATCTATCACTCCAGTGTTAATGCTAAATTGTAATTATTTCACCTCTATGGCCTATTTATTGCTTTACCTCCCTAATCTTCTACATTTGCACACACTATAAATATATTTTTCTATTGTGTTATTGACTGTACATCTGTTGATCCCATGTGTAACTCTGTGTTGTTTTTGTCGCACTGCTTTGCTTTATCTTGGCCAGGTTGCAGTTGTAAATGAGAACTTGTTTTCAACTAGCCTACCTGGTTAAATAAAAAATGACTAAATGTGATTTGATAGGTGACAGCAAAATCCAAGCTGGCTTCCCTTGACACTTTTTTTAGGTGCACCAGGACCATTCACAGTTGAGCTCAACACTGATTAGCTAAATTGTTCAACTTTATTTATCAAGGGAGGTCAAATGCTTGCTGGCTTCCCTTGCATTTAATTCAGCAACAATGTCATACTCGTTTTGACCAGACAGCATCAGATAGGTGGGCTACACGTAGAGAGACAGAGGGGCACTGTTTCGCTCACTCAGATGCTTTCTCCGATGAGATACATTCAGCCAGCCTCTTGCGAATTGAAGGAACATTATGAAACACAGAGAGACGAAAGATGTATTACTTTATGTGTTCTTATTTTTTTTCTTGGTCAAATTTTTGGGGAAGCCTGGCTTCTCTTGGTACCCATGAATAGTGGTCACTTATAGAGTGGGGTTCAAATTTGTATATATTCATTTTTTATTATTATTAAACAGTAACATGCAAAACACAAAAAAAACAGAATAGCCAGAGGGATTACACAAAGAAATAAGGAAAATGAAAAAATATAAATAATAATAATACAAATCCACATTATACCAAATTAAATAGACATTTTGTTTTGCATTTGTTTTCATGATTCCGGATAATTTTGCAAATCAGATTTTTTTAAATGAAAAAGGCAATTTTTCTTAAAACATTTTGATTTGTGTATGAAAAATGTTCCTAGTAAAATAAAGAGATTTATGACATACTGACGTTCAATTTTGGGGTCTGTGTTGTAAAATAATGTCAAACTTAGATATTTCAATGATTGTATGCATTTTGTTACCAAGATATAGTTTCACATCAGTCCAGAACACCTCACTATGTAAACAATTACAAAATAAGTGTTCAATAGATTCCGTTTCTAGTTCACAAACCTGCATTCACTGGTAACATCATGTATATACACTGCTCAAAAAAATAAAGGGAACACTTAAACAACACAATGTAACTCCAAGTCAATCACACTTCTGTGAAATCCAACTGTCCACTTAGGAAGCAACACTGATTGACAATAAATTTCACATGCTGTTGTGCAAATGGAATAGATAACAGGTGGAAATGATAGGCAATTAGCAAGACACCCTCAATAAAGGAGTGGTTCTGCAGGTGGTAACCACAGACCACTTCTCAGTTCCTATGCTTCCTGGCTGATGTTTTGGTCACTTTTGAATGCTGGCGGTGCTTTCACTCTAGTGGTAGCATGAGACGGAGTCTACAACCCACACAAGTGGCTCAGGTAGTGCAGCTCATCCAGGATGGCACATCAATGCGAGCTGTGGCAAGAAGGTTTGCTGTGTCTGTCAGCGTAGTGTCCAGAGCATGGAGGCGCTACCAGGAGACAGGCCAGTACATCAGGGGACGTGGAGGAGGTCGTAGGAGGGCAACAACCCAGCAGCAGGACCGCTATCTCCGCATTTGTGCAAGGAGGAGCAGGAGGAGCACTGCAAGAGCCCTGCAACAGGCCACAAATGTGCATGTGTTTGCTCAAACAGTCAGAAACAGACTCCGTGAGGGTGGTATGAGGGCCTGAAGTTCACAGGTGGGGGTTGTGCTTACAGCCCAACACCGTGCAGGATGTTTGGCATTTGCCAGAGAACACCAAGATTGGCAAATTCGTCACTGGCGCCCTGTGCTCTTCACAGAGGAAAGCAGGTTCACACTGAGCACGTGACAGAGTCTGGAGACGCCGTGGAGAACGTTCTGATGCCTGCAACATCCTCCAGCATGACCGGTTTGGCGGTGGGTCAGTCATGGTGTGGGGTGGCATTTCTTTGGGGGGCCGCACAGCCCTCCATGTTTCTCGCCAGAGGTAGCCTGACTGCCATTAGGTACCGAGATGAGATCCTCAGACCCCTTGTGAGAACATATGCTGGTGCGGTTGGCCCTGGGTTCCTCCTAATGCAAGACAATGCTAGACCTCATGTGGAGTGTGTCAGCAGTTCCTGCAGCAGTTGCTGCAAGAGGAAGGCATTGATGCTATGGACTGGCCCGCCCATTCCCCAGACCTGAATCCAATTGAGCACATCTGGGACATCATGTCTCGCTCCATCCACCAATGCCACGTTGCACCACAGACTGTCCAGGAGTTGGCGGATGCTTTAGTCCAGGTCTGGGAGGAGATCCCTCAGGAGACCATCCCCCACCTCATCAGGAGTATGCCCAGGCGTTGTAGGGAGGTCATACAGGTACGTGGAGACCACACACACTACTGAGCCTCATTGTGACTTGTTTTAAGGACATTACATCAAAGTTGGATCAGCCTGTAGTGTGGTTTTCCACTTTAATTTTGAGTGTCACTCCAAATCCAGACCTCCATGGGTTGATAAATAATAAATGATCATTTTTTTGTGTGATTGTGTTGTCAGTACATTCAACTATGTAAAGAAAAAAGTATTTAATAAGAATATTTCATTCATTCAGATCTAGGATGTGTTATTTTAGTGTTCCTTTTATTTTTTGGAGCAGTGTATTTAGAAATCAAGTTATTACACAGGCAGAATCTACGGACAATCTTAAAGAAGATTTCCTTTTGAGGGGCGCAGGTAGCCTAGTGGTTAGAGCGCTTGGCCAGTAATCGGAAGGTTGCTGGATGGAATCCCCGAGCTGACAAGGTAAAAATCTGTTGTTCTGCCCCTGAGCAAGGCAGTTAACCCACTGTTCCCTGGGCGTCGTGGATGTCGATTCGGAGGGGTTGGGTTAAATACGGAAGACCCATTTCATTTGAAACCAATTTGTGTGGAGTGAGCCAAGCACGGCGCCAGTTTACATCAAACAATGAAGCCCAACAACATATAGCAGAAGGAATAGAATTCCTGTAGAAAATATCCCATATTAAACGATTGCTGAATTTCTTATCTGGTAAACCTATGCCATTCACCTGGATATCACTTACAATAGATGTTCCAAAATATGCATTATTCTGAAGTAAAGATTTTATCCCACTTTTCCATATGAAGTTGTACAATAGCCTATCTAAAGTGTATTTGGGAAAAAAGATAGCCCCTCAGCTTTAGGTAGAAGCCCTCTCCCCCGAAGATTTAAATCCCTCCCTAACCATGAGGAAAATGTATTTCTGATAGATTCAGTTACAGGATTCAAATGAAGTGTTTCTGATCTGTTTCACCTCTCCACCCCCCTCCAGGTGTCGCCCATCTTCTCCATTTCCCCCAGTGTATATATACCTGTGTTCTCTGCTAGTTTGTTTTGTTCTTTATGTCTACCAGTTTTTTCCCCTTGCGCCTGTCTTTTTCTAGTTCCCGTTTTCCCCCTATTTTGCCTGCTGTTCTGTACCTTGTCACACCACTCTGGATTATTGACCTCTGCCTGCCCTGACCCCGAGACTGCCTACCTTTCTGTACCTCATGGACTCTGATCTGGATTACTGACCTCTGCCTCCCCTTGACCTGTCATTTTGCCTGATATTAAGATCATTCACAGCCTTTAGATTTTTGGTGATTATTACACTGAGGTAGGTTACAGTTTATTTTTCAGAGATGTTAATCTGCTGGATTGACAGCTCCTTTCAGAACAAATATCTCACATTTGGAAAGATATAATACCAAACAACCTCTCTCTCTGTGAGCAAGACAAAGGAGCTGATTGTGGACGATAGGAAAAGGAGGGCCAAACAGGCCGCCTTTAATATCGACGGGACTGAAGTGGAGCGGGTCGAAAGTTCCTTGGCATCCACATCACCAACAAACTATCATGCTCCAAACACACCAAGACAGTTGTGAAGAGGGCACGGCAACACTTTTTCCACCTCAGGAGACTGAAAAGATTTGGCATGGGTCCCCAGATCCACAAAAGGTTTTACAGCTGCACCATCGAGAGTATCCTGACCGGTTGCATCCCCGCCTGGTATGGCAACTGCTCGGCATCTGACCATAAGGCGCTACAGAGGGTAGTGTGTACGGCCCAGCACATCACTGGGGCCAAGCTTCCTGATATCCACCTATAAACGAGGTGGTGTCAGAGGAAGGTGTAACGGATGTGAAACAGCTAGCTAGTCAGCGGTGGTGCGCGCTACATAGCGTTTCAATCGGTGACGTCACTTGCTCTGAGACCTTGAAGTAGTGGTTCTCCTTGCTCTGCAAGGGCCGCGGCTTTTGTGGAGCGATGGGTAACGATGCTTCGAGGGTGACTGTTGTTGATGTGTGCAGAGGGTCCCTGGTTCGCACCCGGGTATGGGCGAGTGGACGGTCTAAAGTTATACTGTTACAAAGGCACAAAAAATTGTCGGAACTAGAAGCACAAGCATTTTGCTACACTCGGATTAACATCTGCTAACCATGTGTATGTGACAAATAAAATTGCCAGACTCCAGTCACCCAAGTCATAGACTGTTCTCTCTGCTACCACACGGCAAGTGGAACCAGAGCGCCAAGTCCAGGACAAAAGGCTGCGTAACAGCTTATTCCCCCAAGCCACAAATCTGCTGAACAACTAATCAAGTGGCCACCCGGACTATTTACATTTTAGAGAACTGCTTCACAATATCCAATGCTAATCTAGTTTGTGGAACATTTTTCCCAAAAAAGTGAGGCGTCATGTGCCAGTTGGGAATATCTTGATCTTTGGCCTATAATGTCATGCCTTCAAATTGACTTTGATAAACTAAAGAGCATAATGTTTAAGATACTAACAAAAAAGGTGAGATTGGACAACTTTGTAAATGTTAAAACCTTAGGGATCCCCCCCCACACACAATTTTCACCTAAAATGACATGCACAAATCTAGCTGAAGCAAGGATATGCATATTCTTGATACCATTTGAAAGGAAACACTTTGCAGTTTGTGGAAATGTGAAAGGAATGTAGGAGAATATAACACATTAGATCTGGTAAAAGATAATACAAAGAAAGAACCAACTTTTTTTTGTACCATCTTTGAAATACAAGAGAAAGGCCATAATGTATTAATCCAGCCCAGGTTCAATTTAGATTTTGGCCACTAGATGGCAGCACTGTATGTGCAACGTTTCAGACTGATCCAATGAACCATTGCCATTCTGTTTATCATTTTGTATCAAGACTGCCCAAATGTGCCTAATTTGTTTATTAATAACTTCATGTTCAAAACTGTGCACTCTCCTCAAACATTAGCATGGTATTCTTTCACTGTAATAGTTACTGTAAATTGGACAGTGCTGTTAGATTAACAAGAATTTAAGCTTTCTGCCAATATCAGATATGTCTGTCCTGGGAAATTGTTACTTACACCTCATGCTAATCGCATTAGCCTACGTTAGCTCAACCATCCGGCAGGGGACCCACCAATCCTGAAGGTTTACCTTGATGATGTTCCATGACAGTTTGATACAGCTATTGCCACCATTATAAAATTATAATAGCATCAACAAAAAAATGACCAAACTTAATGCTTAAGATAATCAAAGATAAAATTGTGACTTACGGTATCAGATGCTTTCTGAAAATCCAACAGGGAAGTCATCCACTAGATCACAGTACTCAACCAAATCTAACACCAGCCTCAGATTATTAGATATATGGTGCCCTTTCATAAACCCTGATTGACATTCAGCAATCAGATCATTCAAACACGATTTTAACCTTTTCGCAAAGCTTGAGGCTATAATTTTGTATTCGTTATCTAGGAGTGTGATTGGACACCAATAATTAAGAGATCCTTGTGTGGTTTAGGTATAAGAGTAATAACCCATTGCTTCAGAGAGGCAGGTTTATAACCTCTTTGTTCATGTAAAAATGGCACTATTTTGTCAGAGAAAGTTTTGTAAAATTCAGAGGTTAATCCATCTCATCCCAGAGATATTTTTATTGAGCAACCCCATATTGGATGTCCATAATGGATAAATCTTGACATCAAGACCGATTGGATTCTTCACTGAGTTAACATTCTCTATAAATTCAAGGAGATCCTTAGTCACTCAAACTGTTATCGAAGGAGTAAAGATTCTCTTTATTTAGTGGTAAAGTCTGATAACTCTATCCCCATTAATCTTACATTTCCGGAGTGTGTTGAGTTCCCTCTCCTCTTTTCCAAATGAAAGTATCTGCTGTTCTTTTCAAGCCATTATTTTCTGGATCTTATAGAGGCTCCTCTAGCTTTTTCCTCATAAAGTATATCTAGTTGATTCTGTAAATCATTCAATTTAGCGTTCTAATTAAGATCAAGCTTCTTAGAGAGCTCAGTTACCTCACATCTTCTTAAACCAAGCCGTTTCCCTTAAGTAGTACAGGCTGAGCAGATTTTAAATTTAAGCAGTTCCCAATAGAGTATTTCGTATCATCATTACTGCACATTTTTAGTCAGCCATATGACTTTATGATCCGTCAGGACTGCAGGCAGTATTATTTTGTATTTTTTTTAAACTCTGTAGTCTTGGGCTCAAGAGCGTCCAGACCGTGGTGTATCATGGGAAGGAGGAGTCTGATGACGCATGGCCACATTGCTAGGTAGTGTGTGCTGCGTGTTCAGGAGAGGAAGAGAGAGAAGACCGAGCAAAACAATTTCGAGCTGTTTTAGATTGAGAGCACAGCAATTTACCAAATATGACACCAGGTAAGTTTATTTGACCAATTGAGTAGACGGGGATACATAATGTATATGCCCGTAAGTCTTACTATTATGAAGGACAAATTGTATTGTGAAGTTTCATCTTCCGGCCTGGTGTTGCGAGCATTAACGTTAGCCATGATTTCTCTCACACAACTTGAACAAGTAAATCGTGCATGTAGCTAACTATACAGTTACACGTACGATGTGTTTGTGTTCGATTTCATTATTGATCATTAATATTAAAGTGTTTGGACTGTCTTTGCTGCTTCTGTGATTTAATGCACATTTTTCGCAATGGTACAGCCCGCATGGCACAAACTAAACACGTGTTCATACGCACTAACTTTAGCTAATTAGCTTTCAAGCAATCTATGTAGTTATTGTTCGCACACAACACACCTATTGTTATTTTGCCTGAACGTGATTTTGATTTTGAGTGCCTAGCCAAATATCGGTCAAACGTTATTGGCACATGTGCTCGCAACATGCTAGCATTGGTAACCAGGTCACTAACTAGCCCATTGCATTATCTATATTCATTGCCGGCCGTGTCATGCTGTTTACCCATTATCTTTGGTTTACCACTCAAGCTCAAATGCAGTCTTCTAGTTTGCTGGCAAACTTAACACCTAGACATTCAAAAATATTGACTATCCTATTCCATTTCCAAGTTCTTTGTAGCCCTTTTTTGAACCGCTATTAGGGTATCAATTCCACCATGCATTAGTTGTTGGAATTTATGATTCGAGAAGTAATCTATACTATAACATGTACCATCAATCTGAAGCATCTCATTCATTTGTTTGCACCATGTCATGTGCCATATATTTGAAGGTTGATCTCAATTTTTTTCATATTCTTTAAGGATTCAGCCCCCGGGGTGGTGATCGAGGCGGCAGAGGAGGCTTCCGGGGAAGAGGAAGCTTTGGAGACAGAGGTGGTGGACGGGGGGGTTTTGGAGATAGAGGCGGACGAGGAGGATTCCGAGGCAGAGGTGGTAAGTCAAACATAGCTAGATTTTATTTGACATGTTATAGGTACATGCCTGTTCCGTCTTGTGTAAGTTTACCTGACTGATGAGCATTATCACATATTTGAGGTCAACCTAATGTGACATAACACATCAAGTTTTGCGCTATTGCCATGGATGAAAGTTGTTTACTGCACGTGGTTAATTTGTGTACAAACGGGACATTACTTGTTATTTCCCTGTTACAGGAGGTGGATTTAGGTCTCCAAGCGGTGAGGGTGGCTTCAGAGGCCGTGGAGGTGGTCGTGGCACCCCCAGGGGTAGAGGTGGACGTGGCGGCTTCGGGGCTGGCAGGAAAGTCACTGTGGAGCCTCATAGACATGAAGGTGAGTGGAAAATTTGGAGCTGTGCAATACAAGCTGTCTCCAGCAGAGGCCTGTAGTTGCACTATTGTTTGTGTTGTTCAGCAGCACCCACTCTGTGCAAAATGTTTCTTCTGAACTGTAAACTTCCCAATATATTGGAGTGTTGTAATTTCACACGTCTCCATTTTCCTGCCCTCAGGAGTGTTCATCTGCCGTGGTAAGGAAGATGCCCTGGTGACAAAGAACATGGTGATTGGAGAGTCCGTGTATGGAGAAAAAAGGATGTCTGTCGAGGAAGGAGAAACAAAGATTGAGTACAGAGCGTGGAACCCTTTCCGGTCAAAGCTGGCAGCAGCCATCTTGGGAGGAGTTGATCAGATCCACATCAAACCTGGCTCGAAGGTCATGTACCTGGGTGCCGCATCAGGGACGACAGTGTCCCATGTGTCAGACATCGTTGGACCTGTGAGTATATATTTTTTCCACGCATAATCAGAACTGTCATTGGTTTAGTTGGGCTACTCGATAATTCTCACAATGAAGTGTGGTCCTCCACCCCTGTACATGTAATGAGGCTTTTCCTCTGTTTTGCAGGAGGGTCTTGTGTATGCTGTGGAGTTCTCTCACAGGTCAGGACGTGATCTGCTCAATGTTGCCAAAAAGAGAACCAACATCATTCCCATCATTGAGGATGCCCGGCATCCACACAAATACCGCATGCTTGTTGGTAAGTCATCAAAATCATACACTGATGCAAAAATACTGTGGAAGTTTATATTTTACCAGCTCTGTCTGTACCCTCTTTATGCAGGCATGGTAGATGTCATCTTCGCTGATGTGGCCCAGCCTGATCAGACCAGAATTGTTGCACTCAATGCTCACAATTTCCTTAAGAACGGAGGGCACTTTGTCATCTCAATCAAGGTGAAACATTGAAACTGTTCAAAACGGTGTTATTCAGAATTAGTGGTGCCATCTTCTGGAATACTATTCTTAAACAGGCAAATTAAGATATTAGACGTTGAACATTTTGCTTTGAACTGCAAAGCTTTTGATTTTTGGAGCAACCTAGATTGCTCTTACTGGGGGCCAGTGCCTCAGTTGCAATGGGATTAAAGTTTGTCTCTTCTCCCTCCAGGCAAACTGCATTGATTCAACGGCAGCACCGGAGGCTGTGTTTGCTGCGGAGGTGAAGAAGATGGGCTCGGAAAACATGAAGCCCCAGGAGCAGCTGACATTGGAGCCTTATGAGAGAGATCACGCCATCGTAGTAGGAATCTACAGGTGAGGAAATGCTTGTTTCTAAATATACACAGGTCACGTTAATGAAATAATAACGTGTAACAAGTATCTTGCTGCGTTTTGTAAACGTTGATCTAAAATACTGCTTATTGCAATTTTCTGCTCAGACTAATTTTTTTCAGTTGCACTTTTCCACTCGGGGTGACATATTCAGACAGCGTTCTGGCTGATGTGTAGCTACTTTTCTCCGGTACTTTTCTTGGCATAACCTACCTTTCTCTGGTAAAATGCAAGATGAACGTCAAGCAAAACATTAGGAAATGTAGCTGGCTAACTTATTTCTATGATAAACATAGCAAAAAATACCTTGCTTTTTCATTGTAAGTACATTTACTTGTGTGGCTGCTAGCCAAATAGCATTGCACTTCTGTTGTCTGAATTAAGGTATTTTGTTGCTTTAGTATATTTTCTGTGATGGAAAACTATAGTTACATGCCCCAGTCACTATTGAAGCAACAAACAAAACTCACTAAATTTAAAATGCAGATTTTTGTATATGGTCTGCATTTTGAGAATTCTGACATGTATTTTGTCTTTATAGTATGAATTCATCAAATATTCCTTCCTACAGACCTGCTCCCAAGAATAAGAAGTGAACTGGCCCGTAGCAGCTGTGGCATAGTGACTTTTTGTGGATCCACCTCTGCCATGGAGGGTGCTCAGCACTGGGATTTATCAAGGCACTGATTGGACCCCCACATGCTTACACCCATATCCAAACGGACCATTTCAGTATTCCTGTCTCCAGAGCTTAGACGGTTTAGAAGTACATATGTTTTTTTTTGGTCTGGGGAGAGTGTTGTCGGGGTGAAATTCACGTTGCTAATAAACTCTGTAGTGCCATGTAAAGTAGTGTACAGAGGGAAAGCCTGAATGATTTAACTGTGTTTTTTTGTTTATTCACATTCATTTGAAATCTAATGCTTTTAAAGAACTGTTTAAGTTTATCATTGAAGTCAAATAATTATTTTCCCTTGATGTTAAAACAAGACTGGCTTACACCTATGTATGTTTCACTTTGACTTAAATGTGATTTTGTACCTTTACTTTTTTTATTAAAACATTGTGGTTGTATATTTTATTTAGTTCTGTGCTTTTAAGACATGGTTGGAGGAACAATATGTTGCCATGACATAAGTAATGGTCATGCTGACTGCAGGAATGTCCACCAGCTGTTGCCAGGGTATTGAATGGTCATTCTCTACCATGAGCTGCCTCAATGTTTTAGAGAATTGAGCAAGTATGTATGTCTGGTCTCACAACTGCAGACCACGTGTACCCAGGACCTATACACCTGGCCTCATCTGCTGGATCAGCTGAGGAGCATATCTGTCTGTAATAAAGCCCCTTTGTTGGGGAAACATGTTCTAATGAGTGGGCCTAAACCCACCCGTGGCTGTGCCCCTGCTCAGTCCTGTGAAATCCATAGATTAGGGCTGAATTAATTTGAATGTAGCGTTTATTTTTGTTCCGTGTAGTTTGATATGGGTGAACTTCATGTGAACGCGCTTCTGAATAATATCGAAATTGTATTCACCATCACAAAATGACGGTGACTAACTGCTATAGTAGTACTTAAACAGAACCGACACGCCGATTGTCAGCTCGTGAGACAAAATACAATATTCATCCCAGTGGTGACCGCCGCCATTTTGAGTGAGTGAATGACCATACAGATTGGTCAATGGTTTTCGTCAACGCGCGAAAGGGGCGGGTAATTTGAACATGATTGACGGTTAGCCGATGCGATATGATTAACTGATAACTATTTAGGTGCCGATAGTTATTCAGAAAATTTGGTACCGTTATACAGTCATGCGAGTTAAGCACATGTTTGAATTAGGTGCTATTTATAATTGACCAATATTAAGAGCATATGTAACGGCATGTCCGTGAATCTAAATGTACTAATTTAGCTTGTTCGTTAAGGTGCTAACCGTATTGGTGATAACGTCAAGGTTGGCTGTTGTTCAGGAAACATGCACGAGCTTGCTAGCGATGTTACGGCTAGCTAGCAACGTTGGCTTGGTAACTACCTTAGCTAATTTACCCAATAATCACATTTAAAACCAGTTTAAGTGCCGAGGTAGTTTGTATAAAAATGTATTACCGCTGCGTTAGATTATGAACGGGCTTTCCATGTGATGTTGAAATTCACACCAAGGGTAGTAGATAGTTTGACTGTCGCAGGTTTGTTTTGGCGGCCATTTTGTAGGGGGAATGCAACTCAAACAGGCGGGAACGAGCTTCGTGTCGAGGGCGCGCTTTTCGTGCAGACCCTCATCTAAGCGATAGCTAGTGCAGTCTGTGGTGTGATCGAGATTAACGGCCAGAGAGGGGGGGTCCCTTGCGAATGCACATCGCTAGTTATAGCGGTGCACCGGAAATACCCCAAATTTATTTTAATCGTTTATTTTTTTTATTTAAACACTCATCCCCTCCACCTTTCCGTTCATCACAACATGCAACACGTAGTTGGATATTAGTAGTAACTGTTACAGTGAAAGCTAGCTAGTTAGTTAGCTAACGTTAGCTAGCCAGACTCAGCAGCTACGATAAACCCAACGTTGCCCGTTTGCTACATGGTTTCCTGAGTGAAAATATAGGCCACGAAAGAATCAACCATCAACGGCGAGATACGGTCTATTTTGGATGACAACCTAGCCATTGCCATGGTACCACATATGTTACCTGTGAACTGTTCAATTAGCTAGCTTGCACTGCGCCGGGCGGACGGTGCCGGACCTCCGAGTTCAATCTGCGCTCTTGCTGGACTGCGCTTTGGAGTCTAACCTCACTGAAGACCCGAGTTTTGACGGGGATTTATTGCAAAAACGACACTACCCTCTCGTTATTAGGATATCTCACCCATCAGAGGGCTGACAGTTTGGGGGTGGGGGGGGATTGGTTTGCCGGTTGTTATTTTGCCCGGTACCTGTGGTGGAGGCTAGGACGGAGGGAGAGAGGGAATGCTGATAATGGCTGCTCCGGGAAGCTGGAAACGAACCGCCGCCTGAGGTAAGAGATAAGCTTGGTTTATTCACTCACTGGGTTTTAACTAATTTGTTGTGAAGATGCTGTTTTTGTCATCTGTCGTTATGTGTTTGACCATGATGATACACTGACATCCATACAAACAGCACCTTCTGTACCCTCCCATGTCCTCCAACCTCAGCATCAATATGCAATTTTCAATCACAATGGTGCTAGTTAATTGTACAGGACATTCACTTGGCTTGTAACATTATTTATCGATTCGTACACCTTGTGTACAATTTAGCTAGTAGCTACATTTTTCCCGTAGTGATGCCTTGCAATGAAGATCATCAACGTTGGTTGTGATTCGCCATGATGGAAAACTGCGATAGACAGCTACAATGTATCCGAGGCTAGTTCAGACTATCCTTTAACATCTTTTAGAAATCACATTCTCAGTTGCAATGTACGAATGACGTAGGATTATCAGAAGTCACCCTGCCCAGTAGTCTCAATATTAGTATGGGCAGTGTTGGCCATGTAAGCTGTCGATGAGCATGCCTCATCATGGACTTATTACGATTTGATGTATGACTGGGATATCCTCCCCTTTCAATGTATCACACAGCCACTGTTCCTACTCGTGGTAAAATTGAGAAATGATGGATGCCATATTCTAAATCACTCCTGCCTAATTTTATCTGCAGTGTTTTCTTTAACTAACCAATGCAAATATTTTGAAGAGAATGCCCAAAAGCCACTGCATCGCTGCATTTTAGAATTCACAGCAAGACAGTGAGGAAGGGTATTGTAATCTCTGATGAAGGCTGTGGATGGTGATTCAAGAAAAAACGATACATTAAAGAATGTCATAATTATATATGTTTTGATTTCGGTATGAAGGATGACAATACAACCCTTGGATCTTCATACGTTCACACGTGTGTGAATTGGGAGTGACATGCAGTTTCTGACGAAATTGCCACCTAAGACTATGAAAAGCAGTCTGTTATAGTGCATTTGTTGGAGTATATTTTCCATTTTGAATAACCTTTGTCGCAAAGTCATACCTTGGATAAATCTCAGTGCCTACACCCTTGATTTCCATGTAGCATTATGAGCAAGCCCTTGCTGTGGTGCTGAAGTAGAAATGCCGGTTCAAAATGGATTCACTTTCCTCTGTCCTTGTTGTCTTCATTCTCTTACTGTTACCACTGCACTGAAGTGAAACAGTTATTACACGTTAATGCATATGTCGTTAAGATTTGTACAGCATCAGAATTTGATGTATTTTGATCTTAATGAATGTATCCCTCATCCACGTCCATCATGTTTGTTAACCCTAACCAGAAAAATCATTCCCTCGTTAGTTTTTAGGTGAAAGGTTGGGTGCAGTTTGACATTGTCTCTAAGCTACTGAGTCATGATTCTTTCTTGTAGTTTTGCTTGTCCTCATACATTTGGAGCATTAAAATGGATGATTCTCAGTAAATGCTGTATTTCCAAGTTGCATGGGTGATTTCCATTTAGCATTCTGAACCACATTATGAGCATTTGACTGCATGTGACAATGACACATTTATTTGGTCAAAAGCTTTGCTGAATACACAGTTGTGATACATTCTCTTGCCAAGATATTTAAAGACCAATTTGAGTGTGCATTACATCCCTCCATACCATAGCTTCATGTTGTAGGCCTCTCTTTCCCTCTCAATTTGGGGTGAGAGAAAAGCTCTGTTCAAGATTTATTTTGGTACCGGTAGCAGAGTGACACGCTGTTGTGAATGGACTGACTAACTTCATTGTATCGAACCTTGACATAACTGAAGTGCAGCAAGTTGGTGTTGACTAGTCACCAAAATACTGACTGTGTGAAGAGGTGCTGTTTTATGTGTCAGTCAAGCTGAGTGTTTGTGGGAGTGTGATTCCGGGATTATGAGATGCTCGCCTACAAGGATGACTTTCCGGTCATGTTGCAAATATGTATTAGAGCTCATGAGCACTTGGTCCAGTCAAAGGGCATGCCGCTGTTTTACCGGTGAGCATGTGTCAAAAGTTTGTACTGGCATTTGCAGGTGCAAGTCAGTGAGTGTGCGTGTCTTGAAGCCTAGTAGGGATCATTATGATGGTGGGGGTGGCTGTCTGTAATTTGGACTCTTATTTGAATCTAGTAACTTTAACCTAGGTAGTAGCTTGGCCCCCCACTCCCTTCCCATGCTCTTTTTCTAGTGACCCTGGCACTGGTGAGGTAACCTATCGCTTGTTTGTCTTTGGAGAGACCACTTGAGGGGGCCTTCAGCATTCATCTATTGATTTACACCTGAGTTTGATAGCTTAGGGAGGGGAAGCAGGGGATACCTACTCGCACACAAGTTCATAGTTCCCCACCTCCCACGCCTGGCGTTTACACGGTGGAAAACTTGATTTACAGTGTAAGCAGTGTCTTGCCTGTTACAGAGAAGGCAGAGTCCATAGCCCACGGTTTTCGAGGCAGTCCCCTTTGAGCACATGCCCTTAAAGTGTGTTAGAGGGGGACTGGAAGGAAACAGGTTCAGTGAGTTTACTCTAGAGTGAAAGTTTGCTCGTGGGCTTTAGTAGGGCCTGGAACGCTACTCGGACCGGGGTTGATTGAACTGCAGCCTGTCAGTCCCGTATTAAACCTGCCCAACACGCCTTTCCCCCTCCCTATTCTATTCCTGTCCAGCAGTCCCAATGTGACTTTGTCCTCAGTGTCTCTATCTCTCTCTGAGAGGACAACCCCACCCCACTTCTCAGCCCTCTAAAAGTACATTTGATTTTGATCTGGCTCTGAATGAACCCATTTCCTGATGCACAGCAACTTCACTACCTCATCAGTACTCAAGTTGCCCACGTGCGTTTTCCCCCCCTAAAATCACCCTCATCTCAGCCTAGATAAGATACAGGGTAACATATCTTCAATTCGTTTCTATCAAAAATGTTGTTTTTAGGTGCCACTGGATACTGATTTTGGGGCCTTCAGTGTCCATCTGAAGATACAATCTGGGGGACACACTGGTGAGTGTACCAGTGCGTTCAATGATGCTCTCTTGGTTACAGACTATATGCTTGCAACCTTTGGTTCATTACCACCCCACCTTGACTGGCACGTGTCTCAGCGAAGTTCGAGTTTCAGACTGGGCTACCTGCACAATGTAACCACATAGTTGGCTACTAAACCTCTCCTTCTTCAGCCAATTCAACATCTGATCATGTCTGATCAGCTTTGTGTTCTTAGAATTGTGTTTAACTCTCAGAACCTCTCAGGTAATGTTATGGAAACTGGAAAATGTTGAATGTGAAAGAAGGCAAAGGATATGCTAGGTCAGTCAGTAAAATCTGCATCAAGTGAATGGCTAGATCAATTTGCAATGGAGGAATGCTTGGAGTGGATTCGATCAATGGCATCGCATGTACATTTGTCATCAGTCATTTAAGTGAGCGATCATAATTACATGTAACGATTCAAAGAGGAATCAACTACAGTGATTAGCATACTAATACATTTTTTTTTCATCTAGTTTTGAATGATAACTATTGGGGAAAGCACAGCATCTAAAAAACCGAAGGACACAACTGTAATCCCACAGTTCCAATTTCTCCCCTTGCTGTAGCCAGAAGCAACCAGGCAAGCTTCAAGAAACCGACAACCCCCCTTCTCTCCTTCCATTTAACCCATATCCTCCTTTTCAGGATACCTTTTTTTTTTGAACAGATGTGAATCAAAGTATATTTCATGAACTGAGGTGAGGGTTGTCATCTATAAATCAATCATGATACCCACCAAGTCAGAATTAAAGCACAGCCTTGTGGTACAGACCAGTAACTGAAGTGGAATTGCTCAGTCTGTTTGAAAACTAGTGCGTCTCTTCTAGGTTAATTGACAGCTGCAGACAAGACCACTAAGTAGTTGATTGGTGGTTACTATACAGTACCAGTCAAAAGTTTGGACACATCTGCCCATTCCAAGGTTTTTCTTTATTTTTTACTATTTTCTCCATTGTAGAATGATAGTGAAGACATCAAAACTATGAATTAACACATTTGGAATCATATAAACTCAGCAAAAAAAGTCCTCTCACTGTCAACTGCGTTTATTCTCAGCAAACTTAACGTGTAAATAGTTGTATGAACATAAGATTCAACAACTGAGACATAAACTGAACAAGTTCCCCAGACATGTGACTAACAGAAATGGAATAATCTGTCCCTGAACAAAGGGGGGTCAAAATCAAAAGTAACAGTCCATATCTGGTGTGGCCACCAGCTGCATGTAGTACTGCAGTGCATCTCCTCATGGATTGCACGAGATTTGCCAGTTTTTGCTGTGAGATGTTACCCCACTCTTCCACCAAGGCACCTGCAAGTTCCCAGACATTTCTGGGTGGAATGGCCCTAGCCCTCATCCTGTGATCCAACAGGTCCCAGACGTGCTCAATGGGATTGAGATGTGGGCTATTCGCTGGCCATGGCAGAACCCTGACATTCCTGTCTTGCAGGAAATCACACACAGAACGTGCAGTATTGCTGGTGGCATTGTCACGCTGGAGGGTCATGTCAGGATGAGCCTGCAGGAAGGGCACATGGAGGAGGATGTCTTCCCTGTAACGACTGTGTTGAGATTGCCTGCAATGACAACAAGCTCAGTCCGATGAAGCTGTGACACACCGCCCCAGACTACGCCCCAGACTGCGCCCCAGATCACCGCCAAATCGATCCCGCTCCAGAGTACAGGCCTCGGTTTAACGCTCATTTCTTCGACAATAAACACAAATCCGACCATCACCCCTGGTGAGACAAAACCGCAACTCGTCAGTGAAGAGCACTTTTTGCCAGTCCTGTCTGGTCCAGCGACGGTGGGTTTGTGCCCATAGGCGACGTTGTTGCCGGTGATGTCTGGTGAGGACCTGCCTTACAACAGACCTACAAGCCCTCAGTCCAGCCTCTCTCAGCCTATTGTGGACAGTCTGAGCACTGATGGAGGGATTGTACGTTCCTGGTGTATCTTGGGCAGTTGTTGTTGCCATCCTGTATCTGTCCCGCAAGTGTGCTGTTCGGATGTTCTGATCCTGTGCAGGTGTTGTTACATGTGGTCTGCCACTGCGAGGACGATCGGCTGTCCATCCTGTAGCGCTGTCTTAAGCGTCTCACAGTACAGACATTGCAATTTATTGCCCTGGCCACATCTGCAGTCCTCATGCCTCCTTGCAGCATGCCTAAGGCACATTCACACAGATGGCCAGGGACCCTGGGCATCTTTCTTTTGGTGTTTTTCAGAGCCTGTAGAAAGGTCACTTTGGTGTCCTAAGTTTCCATAACTGTGACCTTAATTAATTGCCTACCGTCTGTAAGCTGTTCGTGTCTTAACGACCGTTCCACAGGTGCATGGTTCATTAATTGTTTATGGTTCATTGAACAAGCATGGGAAACAGTGTTTAAACCCTTTGCAATGAAGATCTGTGAAGTTATTTGGATTTTTACGAATTATCTTTGAAAGACAGGGTCCTGAAAGAGGTACATGTCTTTTTTTTTTGCGGAGTTTAGTAACCAAAAAAGTGTTAAACAAATCAAAATGTATTTTATTTTTGAGATTCTTCAAAGTAGCCACCCTTTGCCTTGATGACAGCTTTGAAAGGGGATTTTGGGGAGAGAACCAAAATGTAATCAGGCAAAATATATAAACGATTTTATGGGGCCCTACTTTCGGCGCAGATCTAGGATCAGTTTACCCTGCCCAAGCTAACCTTAAAATGCAGAGCTGCTTTAGTACTTCATTCATTCACTCACTTATTGACCGATCTCCCTACATGTCTGTCCGCCATCCTCTTTCATTCATCTGTACCGAAGGAAAGCCACCTGTTTACTGATCAGTTTGGTAGAATCGTACCAGAGGTGTTTGTGCAGTTCGAGGAATAAGACACCTGACCCCAGATCAGTGTTTTTGATTAGGAACTTCCAGAAATGACCACGCCAGGCTAATTCTCACTTTCTCTTGCCCTGCCCCTGTTAGTTTCCCGTCCCCTTTAATGCACCTTTCTCTGTTTTTCGAATATCTCATAAATTACTAATGAAAGGCAACACACTACCCTGGTTCCTTCACCACTGGCTGGCAGGTAGAGGAGTGCTCAGCCCTGGCTCCTGACTAGGGGATGGAGAGGGGAGCCTTTAACCATCATCATTCAGGTGACCTGCCAGCCAGGGATATAAGGTGAAATGGTTAGTGGTTGTAATCTTAAAATTGTCCCTTAATGAACAGTTTTGATTTATATTATAGCTCCTTGAGAACTGTATGTAGGCTTACTACTGTGGATTGTTGCAGATCTGTTGATTGTCTTCATGAATCCTGAATAAATTCCAGAAAGCTTACCTCCCTCCACAATTTCAGAATGTTGGCTCTTGAGGAGGCGCTGGGTCACTTCCAGTATGTAGGTGTATTTACACTATATATTAGAGGTCAACCAATTAATTGGATTTCTAGTTTTCATAACAATCGGAAATCTGTATTTTTGGGCGCCGATTTGCCGATTCTTTATTTATTTATTCCCCCCCACCTTTTATTTAACTAGGCAAGTCAGTTAAGAACACATTCTTATTTTCAATGATGGCCTAGGAACGGTGGGTTAACTGCCTTGTTCAGGGGAAGAACGACAGATTTTCACCTTGTCAGGTCGGGGGATCCAATCTTGGAAATTTACAGTTAACTAGTCCAACGCAATAACGACCTGCCTCTCTCTCGTTGCACTCCACAAGGAGAATGCAGTAAGCCAAGGTAAGTTGCTAGCTAGCATTAAACTTATCTAATAAAAAACAATCAATCATAATCACTAGTTAACTACACATGGTTGATGATATTACTAGATATTATCTAGCGTGTCCCGCATTGCATATAATCTGACTGAGCATACAAGTATCTAAGTATCTTACTGAGTGGTTGTAGGCAGAAGCAGGTGTGTAAACATTAATTCAAACAGCTCTTTCGTGCGTTTTGCCAGCAGCTCTTCGTTGTGCGTCAAGCATTGCGCTGTTTTATGACTTCAATCCTATCAACTCCAGAGATGAGGCTGGTGTAACTGATGTGAAATGGCTAGCTAATAGCGTTTCAAACGTCACTCGCTCCAAGCCTTCTAGTAGTTGTTCCCCTTGCTCTGCATGAGTAACGCTGCTTTGATGGTGGCTGTTGTCGTTGTGTTCCTGGTTCGAGCCCAGGGATGAGCGAGGAGAGGGACGGAAGCTATACTGTTACACTGGCAATACTAAAGTGCCTATAAGAACATCCAATAGTCAAAGGTTAATGAAATACAAATGGTATAGAGGGAAATAGTCCTAGAAGTCCTATAACTACAACCTAAAACTTCTTACCTGGGAATATTGAAGACTCATGTTAAAAGGAACCAACACCTTTCATATGTTCTCATGTTCTGAGCAAGGAACTAAAATGTTAGCTTTCTTACATATTGCACTTTTACTTTCTTCTCCAACACTTTATTTTTGCATTATTTAAACCAAATTGAACATGTTTCATTATTTACTTGAGGCTAAATTGATTTTATTGATGTATTATAGTAAGTTAAAATAAGTGTTCATTCAGTATTGTTGTAAATGTCATTATTACAAATATTTTTTAAATTTAAATTGGCCGATTGAATTGGTATCGGCTTTTTTGGTCCTTCAATAATCGGTACCGGCGTTGAAAAATCATATTCGGTCGACCTCTACTATATATGGGTGTCCATGGGGTTATTGGGGTGGTTGATTTTGTGTGTGTTTGTGTTTTATTTATGAGTGGTTTATTAGGCATGATGCCATGTTCCCCTGCCCTTGTTTGTGTAGTGGTAGGCACAGTGGCCTTTCTGAACAGTGCTGGGCCTGTTGGAGAGCTGACGGTGTGGTGGACAGGGCACTGGGTGTGTGCCCTCCCTGAGGTGAGTCACTGCTGGGCTAAGCCTGGCTGGTCCTGGGCTCCAGTCTGTCCATTTACCTTTACTGGAGGTAGTGGACTGGAGAAATTAAATGTTGTTCAATCCTGTGTCTGAAGACTCACAGAATGTGAAGGGCAGACTTTTGCTAAAGCCCAGCACTAACACACCTGACTCAACTAATCAATATATCACCAAAACCTTTTTTTAAAATTGTAATGTGTTAACACTCGTCTGGAACAAAAGCCTTTGGTTCCTACTAACCAGGATGGAAGAACTCTGGACTTGAGGGAGCAACTCCACTCATCACAGTCAACATCTCACTGTCACTCTGAGAGGACCAGACTTTTATGTTGTTGCCAGAGCAGTCCATAATCACTGTGTAGGGTGGACTCTGTAATCATTGGATCTTGTGGACAACCACAGATGCTAGTTGTTCTGTTGCACAGCTCCCTCCCAACTGAACAGGTATATTATGGCTGGTTAGTTTATAGTTAGTATTCACTTTGAATGTTGATCAGCTTTATGGTTAGAAAATGTTTGACATCACTATGACTAGGGCCAGTACATGTGTCCGCCTGGCTAGGAAAAATTAACGTGACCACCTGGCTAGGGCCTTAATCATGACACCTTTCAGTCCGTAACGGGTGCTTGTTTACTTATGGTATAACCAACTTTGTCAGTGGCTCTGTGGTCTACTTCCATGTTACTGAAAAACCATCCTGTGGAAAAAGCCACAGGATGGTTTTTTCACTACCATTAACTATTTCTTTATTTATGTATACGTTTTTAAGTAAATACCTGCAGTCAACTTGTGCAATACATTAGGAGAGAAAGAACATTGCGTTCTTCATTTCACCTGTCATGTTATTATGAAGATTATGGTAGTCCCCAGTCACGTGGTGTTTGTTTACAAGCACACAACAACTGGAGACTGAATCCTTGTGAGTCACTCACTGTTGTGCAGCATGCACCAGGTGATCTAATTACAGTATGGCATTCACAACTAAATGTTTGCTAGCCAGACATCTTTTAACTATTAAGCTGACTGTCTAAAATGTGCTAAATGCTCTGCAGTTGTGCATTTGGTTTCCTATTTAGTAGCTAGTTAGTCTCTTCCAAAATCAAGCATTAGCTTGGTAACAGCAGAGAATCCCCTTCTGGTTTAAGAGCCTTGCTGGCTAAAATTTGATTTGTGCTTTCAGAAAACGGTGACTATAATTTTTTTGTTACTTGTATAGTTTAGGTAAGAAACTGTACAAAATGTTCGCAATGCGCTCGATAGCATTCTCTATGGGATTTTACATGTTAGTCTGTAATCCAAAGGTTAGCAATGCTATCAGTGGGGTTTGAAAACAGCGGCCTTTGTGTTCAGTGCCGGGATTACCGAATATCTCGACATGGCACAAGGTCAGTATGAAGGTACACTATATATACAAAAGTATGTGGACAACCCTTCAAATTAGTGGATTTGGGCTATTTCAGCCACACCCATTGCTGACAGGTCTATAAAATAGAGCACACAGCCATGCAATCACCGTAGACAAACAGTAGTAGAATGTCCAGTACTGAAGAGCTCTGTGACTTTCAATGTGGTACCGTCAAAGGATGCCATATTTCCAACAAGTCAGTTGGTCAAATTTCTGCCCTGCTAAAGCTGCCCCAGTCAACTGTAAGTGCTGTTATTGTGAAGTGGAAACGTCTAGGAGCAACAGCGGCTCAGCCGCGAAGTGGTCGGCCACAAAAGCCCACAGAACGGGACTGCCAAGTGCTGAAGAACATAGCTCGTAAAAATCGTCTGACCTTGGTTGCAACTCTCACTACTGAGTTCCAAACGGCCTCTGGAAGCAACGTCAGCATAATAACTGTTCGTCGGGAGCTTCAAGAAATGGTTTTCTATGGCTGTGCAGCCTCAGAGAAGCCTAAAACCACTGTGCAATGCCAAGCGTCGGCTGGAGTGGTGTAAAGCTCGCCGCCATTGGACTCTGGAGCAGTGGAAATGTGTTCTCTGGAGGGATGAATCGCGCTTCACCATCTGGCAGTCCAATGGGCAAATCTGGGTTTGGGGGATGCCAGATGAACGCTACCTGACACAATGCATAGTGCCAACTGTAAAGTTTGGTGGGTCTGAGATTGAACCAGCAACCTTTCAGATACAGGCCCTAAGCTCTATCTAACCACTAGGCTAACTGCCACCCTGGGATGATTTGGAACGCCGACTGTGAGCCAGGCCTAATCGCCCAACATCTGTGCCCCACCTCACTAATACTTTTGTGGATGAATGGAATCAAGTCCCCGCAGCAATGTTCCAACATCTAGTGGAAAGCCTTCCCAGAAAAGTGGAGTTTGTTATAGCAGCAATTCCATATTAATGCCCATGATTTTGGAATAAGGTGTTGGACAAGCAGGCGTCCACATACTTTTAGTCATGTAGTGTATGACAATCTGGATTTCGCCCAAGCCTAGTGAACATGTTATTGATGCACCAGGAAAATGCAGAACCGTGTGAGAGAGGTGGGTGGGTGTGTGTGTGAGAGAAATGCATGTTTCTGTGTGAGTGTGTTTGCAGTGAGCGGCTGCTCTCCTTGGTGCTGCTTTTTCCTCGGCAGCATGCTGACCTGCTTAACTCAGCTGAGAGGGAGCTAATGGAGAAGGAGACAGAAAGACACTGAAAAGCAAGGTAACAGAGGAGGAAAATAAATAAGGAGACGAATCAAGTTAAGTGGAAAGGTGTTTTCAAGGAGAAAGAAATAGGGAGAAAGATGACAACATTATAGCATGTCAAGATAAGAAAGTGTAGGTAGCTACACTATGTCAGTGTAGGTGAGGGGAGGGAAGAGGGACAGTAGCTGTTAAAATGGACCTTACTACTTCATCACTTAAGCAAGCCTTGATCCGTGCCTGTATTGTACTAGATTATCCTCCTATGAATAAAAACATCTCTTCATTATGCATATTTTATATATGATGAGCTTTATAGATTTGTCTTATGACTGGGAGGGGAGAGCTGGGAGGGGAGGCTTGGAATTCAATCAAACCCACCAAAGCAATGTTTACATTGTTTGTTTACAAACTACTATCCCTGTACTCACCTAAACTGAAAGCATATGGTCATTTCCAAATAAAAGGACCCATGACCATCAACATGTGAAGTTCATAGGAGCATTTCAAATGAAAGCCAAGGCTATTTTTTAGAAAGTAAGGCATATATACATTTTTCAACCATATTCCACCCTAAAAATTAGGGATACGCAAAGGCTTTGTTTTCTGGTCAAATAGACGGATAGATGGGTCTTCAACAATATCTATCAGAAAGTCTTAAAAGGTATTGGAAATGCATCAAAACACAATGTGAAAGTAAAGACCCCTGCCAACTTATATTTTATTTAACCATTATTTAACTAATTAACATCAGCACTTATATTTTGTTTTCGAGAAATGATTTACCTTGCCTTGCAAGGCACCTTGCCTTGTGCGTTTTTGGTAACGGAATTACATAAGATATTTTAAAATTTTTGGGGAGGATAATGAAAGTTCACAGAAGTAACAAGTAAAGGTAGACATACCAATTTCATTCGTGTTGTTACTGATATCAAGTTTGTTTATGAATTATCATGTGACTAAAACTATTAACTCTTAAAAAATTATAGTCACCAAACCACAGTTGGG
Source organism: Oncorhynchus keta (assembly GCF_023373465.1). Lineage (NCBI taxonomy): Eukaryota > Metazoa > Chordata > Actinopteri > Salmoniformes > Salmonidae > Oncorhynchus > Oncorhynchus keta. The sequence continues at coordinate 71,303,975 of NC_068454.1, read as the reverse complement.
TCACCTGCTACTGTTCTCCCTTCCACTGGCATACTGTTATTCAGCTCAGCTCAGAACAGTTATTTTATCTTTCTGTCGTCTCGTGATCAAAGCAAGACTGTGAAAACAGTCTGGACAACCCTTCCCTTGCACTCTCTTGTCTCTCCAGATGTCACCTCTCCCAGCCCTTACTGACACCTACCCTGTGTTTCCATCTATTGTAACAAGCATCCTCGCCCACTCATCACCGACAAATACCGGATGTCCATGGACGTTGAAAAGTAGTTGAAATTTGGTCAGTCCGCCCTGGCCAGACCAAATCTGAGTTTGGACTATACAGCACAGTAGAAAACAGTAAAGAAAAGTACACTACTGTACAGTAGCGCACACTACTATAAACTCTGCTGTGCTGTACTCTAGTGTGCTCGAGTTTGCTGTACTGTAATGTCCAAACCTGCGAAGCATAGAAATCTATGATTGTTTCAGATTTGGTCTTGTCCGGACAAAACATATGTGGCCTTGTTTAGGGGCGGAACTCTTTACAATAATATGCAAAATAAGGATATGGCATAGTTCTACCTTTGTGTACCTATTCAGGATACATCCCCATGCAGGGGTTCAGCGTCAACTCTGAATTCTGTTTTTTCACGCAGAACATTAAAAACATTAAAAAAAAAAAATCTTGCTGCATTTATAAACACAGGTCTAAAATGCCTTTTGTCATTTTTGCTCAGCATCAGATTAATTTTGTGCTTCAGTTGCACTTCTCCACTCGGATGTGAATTCACGAACAGGCTTTCAGTCAGCAGACTGCGCTCTAGCTGGTGTGTAGCAACTTTTCTCTGGTACTTTTCTCGGTGTAGTTTACCATTTCTCCAGCAAAATGCAAGATTAACTTTAAAAAAACATTACAATGTATCTGGCTACATTATTTCTATGATTAACATTAGAAATATTATGACCATGCATAGGTTTTGCAAAAGAAACCTTGCTTTATCATTGTATGCTCATTTACTTGTGTGGCTGCTATCCTAACAACATACCCAAGCCGGCCGCGTGCAAATTAATTTTGCGCACACCAAACACGATTACGACACGCAGGTTAAAATATCAAAACAAACTCTGAACCAATTGGATTAATTTGGGGACAGGTCTAAAAGCATTAAACATTTATGGCAATTTAGCTAGCTAGCTTGCAGTTACTAGCTAATTTGACCTATTTAGCTAGCTTACTGTTGCTAGCTAATTTGTCCTGGGATAGAAACGTTGAGTTGTTACTTTACCTGAAATGCACAAGGTCCTCTACGCTGACAATTGATCCACACATAAAACGTTCCAACCGAATCGTTTCCTAGTCATCTCTGCTCCTTCCAGGCCTTTTCTTCTTTGGACTTTATATAGCGATTGGTATCTAACTTTCATAGTTACCATGACGACCGACCAAACTCAGATCTTTCAATCACCCACGTGGGTATAACCAATGAGGAGGTGGCACGTGGATATCTGCTTCTATAAACCAAGGAGGAGATGGGAGAGGTAGGACTTGCACTGCGTTCAGTCACAAATATAACTTCTATTTTAGCGCTTGGCAACGCAGACGCTCGTTGGCGCACCCAAGCAGTGTGGGTGCAATAATTGAATAACGTATGTTTACATTTATTTTGCAGCGCACGCGACGTGAACGGTGTGGTCAGAATGTAATAACATTGCACTTCTGTTGTCATCTGAAGAAAATAGCTTAATTTTCAGCGGAATGTATTTTTGTGAAGAAAAACTATAGGAAAACACCACTGATCACTCTGTTGAAGCAAAATAAAAACACTGACTTTCAATATAAAACAGGTGAAATGGTTTAAAACACAGATTGTTTTTACCAGCAGCATACCACTGCTGGCTTACTTCTGAAGCTAAGCAGGGTTGGTCCTGGTCAGTTCCTGGATGGGAGACCAGATGCGGCTGGAAGTGGTGTTGAAGGGCCAGTAGGAGGCACTCATTCCTCTGGTCGAAAAAAATATATCCCAATGCCCCAGGGCAGTGATTGGGGACACTGCCCTGTGTAGGGTGCCGTCTTTCGGATGGGATGCTAAACGGGTCTCCTGACTCTCTGAGGTCATTAAAGATCCCATGGCACTTATTGTAAGAGTAGGGGTGTTAACCCCGGTGTCCTGGCTAAATTCCCAATCTGGCCCTCAAACCATCACGGTCACCTAATAATCCCCAGTTTACAATTGGCTCATTAATCCCCCTCCTCTCCGCTGTAACTATTCCCCAGGTCGTTGCTGCAAATGACAACGTGTTCTCAGTCAACTTACTTGGTAAAATAATGGATAAATAAATTAAATGGTTTGCGTTTTGAAAATGCTTATTTCTGAACTATAACGTGACCCATGCCATGAATAGAATGATATTCATATCCATAATTATGCATTTCTGAATATTACAGGTCAATGACTCATGATGTAAATCCACTTTACCCACTGTATTTCAATAACCAAAATGTGTTTTTTTTTCAAACACAAGGGGTCATGTCATAGCTGACACCCATTCTTTCTGCAGACCTCATTGGTTCTTAATTTTGAGTTTCTGGGAAACAGTCACACAAAAACAGAAAGGTAAAAAAATACATTGAAAATTGCATCTGCACGGTTCTTTCAGTAAATGTGTTTTAGTGAAATTTTATTTTAAATTGTTCTAAGTAGTCCTTATGCATAGTTGTATGGTTTGTTAATCTTTGAAATGTGTTTTTTTTTGTTTTTTTTGCATACATTTTAGAATTAAACATCTGAGTCAGTGTAATTCCTTTACTGTGGTAATTCCCATCTACAAAAAAAGCTGTGTCTACAAAAAAAGCTAATGTGTAGGCTAAATACACCATTGCAGATTTTATTGAATTGATCCATAACTTCTTTACTTTAATGGTTTACCTGGAATGTATTGCTGCTGTGGATGACTTGGCACTTGTGGAATGCACTGTACTGTATTAGTTAATGATAGGTTGGTGTTTGAAGGACAGGATTGTGACCTCTTATCCCGGCAGGTTCACATATTGCTCTTGTACTCTTACAGTGCATTCGGAAAGTATTCAGACCCCTTTACCTTTCCCGAATCTTGTTACGTTACAGCCTTGTTCTAAAATGGATTACATAAAAATGTTCCTCATCAATCTACATACAATACCCATAATGACAAAAAGAAAACAGGGTTTTTAGATTTTTTTTTCTAAAATTTACCTTATTTACATAAGTATTCAGACCCTTTGCTATGAGACATGACATTAAGCACAGTTGCATCTTGTTTCCATTGATCATCCTTGAGATCTTTCTACAACTTGATTGGAGTCCACCTGTGGTAAATTCGATTGAATATGATTTGGAAAGGCACACACCTATCCATATAAGGTCCCACAGTTGACTGCACGTCAGAGCAAAAAACAAGCCATGAGGTTGATGGAATTGTCTGTAGAGGCTTGTGTCGAGGCACAGATCTGGGGAAGGGTATCAAACTTTCAGCAGCATTGTAGGTGCCTAAGAATACAGTGGTCTCCATCATTCTTAAATGGAAGAAGTTTGGAACCACCAAGACTCTTCCTAGAGCTGGCCACCCGGCCAAACTGAGCAATCGGGGGAGAAGGGCCTTGTTCAGGGAGGTGACCAAGAACCCGATGGTCACTCTGACAGAGCCCCAGAGTTCCTCTGTGGAGATGGGAGAACCTTCCAGAAGGACAACCATCTCTGTAGCACTCCACCAATCAGGCCTTTATGGTAGAGTGGACAGACGAAAGCCAAAAGGCACCTAAAGAACTCTCAGACCATCAGAAACAAGATTCTCTGGTCTGATGAAACCAAGATTGAACTCTTTGTCCTGAATGTCAAGTCTGGAGGAAATCAGGCATTGCTCATCACCTGGTCAATACCATCCCTACGGTGAAGCATGGTGGTGGCAGCACCATGCTGTGAGGATGGTTTTCAGTGGCAGGGAGACTAGTCAGGATCAAGGGAAAGATTAACATAGCAAATTACAGGGGGCTCCTTGATGAAAACCTGATCCAGAGCACTCAGGACCTTAGACTGGGGCAAAGGTTCACCTTCCAACAAGACAATGACCGTAAGCACACAACCAATGCAGGAGTGGCTTTGGGACAAGTCTCTGAATGTCCTTGAGTGGTCCTTGCTATCCAGAATTGGAATATTACAGACCAGCCGTCTGAATAATGAGACCCATAAGTTATAGCTAGAGTTAAAGCTCCCAAATCCAGTCCAGTCCTCCTTTCAGCATGCAACAAACGCATCTTTCATCAGAGATGACCCTCGAGGCATCGTCTGTGTACCGCTATCAGTGTCTATGGGGAAAGTTTACGAGAGAGGAAGGGGTATCAGGTGGTCCATTTTAATAAAGTTAGTAGGCCTACTTGTTTGTTACTATCACTTTAAGGCTGTTGCTATGGCAGTATCCATCCACACAGTCACTTGCTTGTTGTGAATATTGTCCATTCACATCTCCCACAGCAGGGTGTTTCAGTGACGCAGGTCAGGTCTAAGGGCAAACTCCACAAGTGAACCTTCTTAATTCCATGGAGTATCTCTTACCTCTTACTCTCTCTTAACGTCTCTCCTTGTGCCCTTCTCTCCCACTCTCTATATCTACCTCATCTCACTCACCCTCTTTTCCTTTCTCCCCTACCTTCTTCAGCTTGCTCCCACCTCCCTCCACCTTTCTACCTCTTCCTTTCTTATTCCACCCTCAGCTCTGTTTCTCCACCCCTCTTAGTTTTCATTCAGCCTCAAATTTTAAGAATTGATTCGGCCCACTGGGTTTCGGGCTTGCCGTGCTGTGTAAAATAAAACATTTAAATAATAATTCTGTGTGTCTGCATTACCTTTTACTACTTCGCTCTCTCAGCAGCTGCAGCCACTAGCGGCACCAGGATTCCAATATTGTCTGGCCTAGAGAAATTTGTGGCTATGATGAAACAAATTTTTCTGGGGATTTCAATGTTTCATTACGAATATGCTGGAGTGTACTCGGGAGAATGATGATCCACAAGACCATGACTGGCAGCGCATCACAGAATTAGGAGAAACCCCTATTCCAATGGCATCTGTTAACACCGATACATCCTAAGAAATTACACCCTATGACTGCCCTGCTACTGTGCCTTGCTGGACCTTGTAAACTATCAAAAGTAGACCCAATACTGATAAATGTTTTCCTAATCAGGTATAGGCTTCATGCAGTTATTTTGGAATAAAACATGCATCGATGTTTGGCAGAAAATCTATTTATTGTTTAATTATTAAAAGCTCACATTTTTTATTTTCAAAAGAAAATGGTTAATACACTTGATTTATGCTACATAATTGAATACTAAATATTTCTGATCAGTGATAGATGACCAAATGAAAAAATGAGCTACCACCTCCACTTGTTTGCCCAGCCATGTAGAGAGAAATTAGTTAAACCAAATCACATTGATTGATTGTCAGACAAGTCACAGGCTTTTGTTAGTGAGTAGGACAGGTTGCTACTATGAGAGTGAAGAACAAAATCTACTTAAGCTACATAAAATTAGGGAATAAAATATTGGAATCGTCTGATATTAACTAAAAATGCCGTCATCGGCTCGATCTCTGTCTAGTTTAACGCTGATGTGCAAAACCGATGTCAAAGCTGACGTGGATACCTATATAACAAGTAGATGACGTAATAACGCCACAAAAAATACAGCGCTACACAGAACAAAATCAGAAAAATACTAAATACACTAACACCAACTGAACAAGTTCAAGTCGAGCAGTCATGAAAGAGTTATAAAATTTCAGCGAGACAACTCAAATGCGAAATCCATTAACGCCAATATAATGGAATTCATTGCCCTTGACAATCAACCGTCCTCTGTCGTGGATGATGTTGGCTTTTGCCGACTGGTCGAGTCCCTGTACACACTATTTTTCAGATGTTGCCCTACCGGAGTTACAGTATTGTTGAAATGTACATCTATGAGCTACTTGCTATGGGCGTCACTGCTATTAGCTTCACGGCTGACATTTGGACCAGCGACGTCAGCCCCATGAGCATGCTGAGTCTGACAGCACAGTGGGTCGATGAGGATTTCGTACTGAGGAAAGCCATATTGCATGCTCAAGAATGTGCTGGTTCTCATACTGCTGCCATTTCAATGGCATTTGAGAACATGTTTGTAACTTGGAAACATGAACACACTCCTAGCACCATTTGAACAACTGACTCAAGAAATAAGCTAATCAACTGCATCTGCATCAGACGTGATACCCTCTGTCATGGCATTGAAAGCCTACTCAATAAAACTTCCGACACAGACCGGGGGGTTAAAACGTACAAAAGTACTCAAGGCTGTGAACAAGCGATTAGGTGACATTCTCTCTGAGCCTCTTTACTTTGTCGCCACCATGCTCGATGCTAGGTACAAGGACCGCTACTTTGATACAGACCAGAAACACGGTTTACGTGAAATGTTACATACACAGCTGGACAAGTTGGAAACGGACACCGTGGAAGAGGCCACGGACAGACAGATTTGACACTTCACTGCTTGACATGTATGATGAAATCCTGGTTGAGAATGAACAAATGAACAACGAAACAGCACAGCAAGTAAGTGAAATAAATAGGTTTTGAATATGTTTCACTGGTAATGGGCACATGCGTAAATGCCAACAAAATAATTGTGTGTGTAACCTTTTAACTAGTCAAGTCAGTTAACCTGTTACTCCTACCCCCTACTTTTTCGAACATTCTGTTAAAAATCGCGCAACATTTCAGCGCCCTGCTGCTCATGCCAGGAATATAGTATATGCATATGATTAGTATGTGTGGATAGAAAACACTCAGACGTTTATAAAACTGGGTAATCACGGTGGTGACTATAACAGAACGTGCGTTTCATCGAAAAGCGCAGGAAAATCTGATCACTGAAAATGGAAATATATATCCATCCGCCACTTCTCAACCCATTGATAAAGGCGAACCACAATAAATGGGGCTGAGGTTGCAATACCTACAGCTTCCACACGATGTCAACAGTCTTGTCATTTGCCTAGGCTTTGTTTCTTGGTCAAACGAAGAAGAGACAAGCCATTTCTTCAGGTCTCCGACCGGATATTTTGGTTGAGATTTACCCGGACATTATTTCCAGACGGACAGCTAAAGAATATACATCGCCTCGTGATCAATTTGGTCGCTTATTAATGTGTACTAATACCTAAAGTTGCATTACAAAAGTATTTCGAAGTGTTTTGTGAAAGTTTATCGTCGACTTTTCAAATAAAAAAAAATGACGTTATAAGACGCTATTTTTTTCCGTTTATCACACAGTCTTTATAGATCGATATCTAGGCTATATATGGACCGATTTAATCGAAAAAAAGACCCAATAGTGATTATGGGACATCTAGGAGTGCCAACAAAGAAGATGGTCAAAGGTAATGAATGTTTTATATTTTATTTGTGCGGTTTGTGTAGCGACGACTATGCTAATTCTTTTGTTTACGTCCCCTGCGGGTCTTTTGGGGTGTTACATGCTATCAGATAATAGCTTCTCAAGCTTTCGCCGAAAAGCATTTTAAAAATCTGACTTGTTGCCTGGATTCACAACGAGTGTAGCTTTAATTCAATACCCTGCATGTGTATTTTAATAAACGTTTGAGTTTTAACTAGTACTATTAGCATTTAGCGTAGCGCATTTACATTTCCAGATGTCTAGATGGGACGCCTGCGTGTCAGGTAGGAGCAAGAGGTTAAGAACAAATTCTTATTTACAATGACGGCCTACCCCAGCCAAACCCGGACGACGCTGGGCCAATTGTGCGCCTCCCTATGGGACTTCCAATCACGGTCGGATGTGATACAGCCTGGATTCGAACCAGGGACTGTAGTGACGCCTCTTGCACTGAGATGCAAATCAAAGTTTATTTGTCACATGTGCCAAATACAACTGAAATGCTTACTTACAGGCTCCTTCTGTAGCTCAGTTGGTAGAGCATGGCGCTTGTAACGCCAGGGTAGTGGGTTCGATCCCCGGGACCACCCATACGTAGAATGTATGCACACATGACTGTAAGTCGCTTTGGATAAAAGCGTCTGCTAAATGGCATATATTATATTATTTATTATAACCAATAGTGCAAAAAATGTATTAGGTGAACAGTAGGTAAGTAAAGAAATAAAATTAAAAAACAGTCAAAAGACAGTGAAAAATAACAGTAGCGAGGCTATAAAAGTAGCGAGACTACATACAGACACCAGTTAGTCGGGCTGATTGAGGTAGTATGTGCATGTAGATATGGTTAAAGTGACTATGCATATATGATGAACAGAGAGTAGCAGTAGCGTAAAAGAGGGGTTAGTGGGTGGCGGGACACAATTCAGAGCCCGGTTAGCCAATGTGCGGGAGCACTGGTTGGTCGGGCCAATTGAGGTAGTATGTACGTGAATGTATAGTTAAAGTGACTATGCATATATGAAAAACAGAGAACATCAGCAGCATAAAAGAGGGGTTGGGGGGGGGGGGGCACACAGTGCAAATAGTCCGGGTAGCCATTTTGATTACCTGTTCAGGAGTCTTATGGCTTAGGGGTAAAAACTGTTGAGAAGCCTTTTTGTCCTAGACTTGGCACTTTGGTACCGCTTTCCATGCGGTAGTAGAGAGAACAGTCTATGGCTGGGGTCTTTGAACATTTTTAGGGCCTTCGTCAGAGGAATCGATGCATCCTCTACTAGAGGTCGACCGATTAATCAGACTGGCTGATTAATTAGGGCCGATTTCAAGTTTTCATAACAATCGGAAATCTGTATTTTTGGACACCGATTTGGCGGATTTTTAAAATGTATATATATTTGATTTATTTTACACCTTTTATTTAACTAGACAAGTCAGTTAAGAACCCATTCTTATTTTCAATGACGGCCTAGGAACGGTGGGTTAACTGCCTTGTTCAGGGGCAGAACGTCAGCTCGGGGATTCAATCTTGCAACCTTACGGTTAACTAGTCCAACGCTCTAACCCCTTGCTTTACATTGCACTCCACGAAGAGCCTGCCTGTTATGTGAATGCAGTAAGGAGCCACGGTAAGTTGCTAGCTAGCATTAAATTGATCTTATAAAAAACAATCAATCAATCATAATCACTAGTTATCTACACATGGTTGATGATTTTTTTAGTTTATCTAGCGTGTCCTGCGGTGCGCATTCGTTAAAAAGGACTGTGTACCTAACCATAAACATCAATGCTGTTCTTAAAATCAATACACAAGTATATATTTTTAAACCTGCATATTTAGTTCATATTTCCTGCTAACATGAATTTCTTTTAACTAGGGAAAATGTGTCACTTCTCTTTCAACAGAGTCAGGGTATATGCAGCAGTTTGGGCCACCTGGCTCGTTGAGAACTGTGTGAAGACTTTTTCTTCCTAACAAAGACAGCCAACTTCGCCAAACGGGGGATGATTTAACAAAAGTGCATTTGCGAAAAAAGCACAATCGTTGCACAAATGTACCTAACCATAAACATCAATGCCTTTCTTAAAATCAATACACAAGTATATATTTTTAAACCTGCATATTTAGCTAAAAGAAATCCAGGTTAGCAGGCAATATTAATTAACCAGGTGAAATTGTCACTTCTCTTGCGTTCATTGCACGCAGAGTCAGGGTATATGCAACAGTTTGGGCCGTCTGGCTCGTTGCGAACAGTTCTGTATTTCACTGAAAGAATAAACGTTTTGTTTTTCGAGATGATAGTTTCCGGATTCGACCATATTAATGACCTAAGGCTCGTATTTCTGTGTGTTATTATGTTATAATTAAGTCTATGATTTGATAGAGCAGTCTGACTGAGCGATGGTAGGCACCAGCAGGCTCGTAAGCATTCATTCAAACAGCACTTTTGTGCGTTTTGCCAGCAGCTCTTCGCAATGCTTCAAGCATTGCACTGTTTATGACTCCAAGCCTATCAACTCCCGAGATTAGGCTGGTGTAACCGATGTGAAATGGTTAGCGATGGGTAACGCTGCTTCGAGGGTGGCTGTTGTCGATGTGTTCCTGGTTCGAGCCCAGGTAGTAGCGAGGAGAGGGATGGAAGCTATACTGTTACACTGGCAGTACTAAAGTGCGTATAAGAACATCAAATAGTCTAAGGTATATGGAATACAAATCGTATAGAGAGAGTCCTATAATTCCTATAATAACTACAACCTAAAACTTCTTACCTGGGAATATTGAAGACTCATGTTAAAAGGAACCACCAGCTTTCATATGTTCTGAGACATCCAACCAGAACAAATAGCAGGCCAAACTATCCCTCTCAGCACTGCCTGGACTGCGCAAAAATGCAAATGCTTTCCGTTTGAGTTATATTAGGTTTTATTTTCATCGTTAGCTTTCTTACATGGCACATATTGCACTTTTACTTTCTTCTCCAACACTTTGTTTTTGCATTATTTAAACCAAATTGAACATGTTTCATTATTTATTTGAGGCTAAATTAATTTTATTGATGTATTATATTAAGTTAAAATGAGTGTTCATTCAGTATTGTTGTAATTGTCAATATTACAAATACTTTAAAAAAAATTGCCTGATTAATCGGTATCGTCTTTTTTGGGGGGGTCTTCCAATAATCTGTATCGGCGGTGAAAAATCATAATCGGTCGACCTCTAATCCCTACATAAAATGCTATTACAATGTTCTGATCAGTGATAGGACTATTTGAGCAAACTAGAATAAAGATGATCATGAGCACACCTCAATTTAGCTAACATTTTCCCAGCCTAATTGTAACCAGATGTCCAAAGATTCAGTGAAAAGAAAAGTCTGACATTGATTTATCAAGACGAGTCCCCACGCTTGTCTCAAAGTAGCTTGATTGCACTGTCCCAATCAAAACAGTGTAGAAATGATCATCTTGTTGACCACACACAGCTCTTACTTTAAAATTTGTGTAATGGTTGGATATGACTTTGGGAGTTTCTGTATAAGAAACAATTTGATACATGCATTGTCCTCAATTGCATTAGCGTACTTTATTCCAATATTTTCCATCATTCAGTTGCTCATAACTACAGTGAGTTTTCCTTTCCTCGCTTTTCTAAGATGCGGGCTGTTTCATCTCCTCACTCAGCTGCTTCCCGCCTCCGCTGCATTGTTCTCAACACCAGTTTTAAATCAATATACAGTTCTATAAATCAGGCTTTTTTCCCCGGGTTCGCCTTAATACATTTCTGTGATGTAGGACCTGGACTGGGTTCAGGTTTCAGTTCACCAGGCTGGGGTAAGACCAGGCTCTACTCTCTATACCCCTCACTCTGTCTTTTACCCATCCCCCTAACATCCCAACTCATGCTTCCCAATGTTTGTGACTTATGCAACTCATCCCTCTCCCCTTCCAGTCTGCAGATCCCTGCCTGCATGATGTTGGGACACTAATGCTACGGTGGTGGACAGCAAGGGGGGGGGGGGGTTGTGCTGTTGCTAGGGCTCCCTCCCAGCCCTCTTATGGAGAGAAAAGAGAAAAGTAGAATGGATTGATTTCTGTGGACACACTGTACCCTTCTGTGTATCGGGAAAAATGTCAGTGTTAGGACTCAGGAAAAGCCAGCCTCCCATTTAACTTAACTTGGAACGAGGGGGTTTGAAAGAATTGAATGGTGTAACTGTATATGTAATGTGTCTTCTCTTAGCAGGACGTTTACAGAGCGGTTGTGCATGGTGCCACTGACATGTGTGGCATTGTGACCTTTCTGAGATGAACTGATTCCTGCACTGAGGGGTCTTACATCACTGTGAAGGTAAATCATTGAGGCCATCCCCTCGCATGTGAAATAGCATTGCTCAATTCCCCCCAAATGAGGACTGTATTGTCAGCATAAGTATCGTAATCTACATAGTAAAAATGTTGCGTCTCCCTGGCCACACAATAGTTGTAAGAGAGGGGGAAGCTATTTAGTGTGACATCTGCTTATTCCTCAATAGCTCTAAATGGGATGTCGCTGATGGTGACTGTGGTTCCTGGGCTTCACTTTAGCTCTAGTGGGTGGTGGTGGGGATGTATCAGTGACCATTGACAAGTCTGCAGTTTTTCTCTCCGTCTCTCTCTCTTTCTCTCGCTCTTTGCCTCGCCCTCTCTGTCTCGCTCTCTCTGTTTCTCCCTCTCACAGCCTGGCTCTTCAGGCGCTGAAGAAATTACTGTGATGTAATTTGACTTATGGAACAGGGTGGCAATGTGTGTCTAAGGGCTGTGTGCTGTGGCGTAGGATGGCTATAGGATAGGATGTGCACTGTGAGTAGTCCGGAAAGTGTATAGGATCTGTATCAGGGACGATGCTGGCTGGGTCACTCTCCTCACAGGGAGCAGAAAGTGGGTCAGCACTGGGGGAAGAGAAGAGAAGCTTTACACTGAAAACATGCCACACAGAGACAGCCATGGATGGAGTGGGCTTCTAATTTCATCATGATGCTCTCAAACACAGACGTGACCAGGGTGGTCAACTTTCCACACCCAGGTCGACACGTGAGAAGACCCAGAAGACCCAGTCGAGGAACCGAAAGATACCCTGATCCCTTTCAGGCCAACCCAGGGGCTGTGTCCCCAAACTGATAAATTGTCTGCTTGCCTCACAGCCTTTGTGATCCCTGAAATAAAAGCATCAGGCTACAGTTATGAGCTTTAATCATAATTGAAAAGGGTTCGATAGAACGGATACGAGGAGAGGATACCAACTTTTTTCAGGGACAAAGTAAAATGGGCTTAGGAGAGGGTAGAAGAGCATATGATGTGTGTGAACCTGTGTGACATATGGCCTACTCAAACATTTGACCAATGATGTATACACTGCTCAAAAAAATAAAGGGAACACTAAAATAACACATCCTAGATCTGAATGAATGAAATATTCTTATTAAATACTTTTTCTTTACATAGTTGAATGTGCTGACAACAAAATCACACAAAAATTATCAATGGAAATCAAATTTATCAACCCATGGAGGTCTGGATTTGGAGTCACACTCAAAATTAAAGTGGAAAACCACACTACAGGCTGATCCAACGATGTAATGTCCTTGAAACAAGTTGAAATGAGGCTCAGTAGTGTGTGTGGCCTCCACATGCCTGTATGACCTCCCTACAACGCCTGGGCATGCTCCTGATGAGATTGTCTCCTGAGGGATCTCCTCCCAGACCTGGACTAAAGCATCCGCCAACTCCTGGACAGTCTGTGGTACAACGTGGCGTTGGTGGATGGAGTGAGACATGATTTCCCAGATGTGCTCAATTGGATTCAGGTCGGGAACGGACGGGCCAATCCATAGCATCAATGCCTTCCTCTTGCAGGAACTGCTGACACACTCCAGCCACATGAGGTCTAGCATTGTCTTGCATTAGGAGGAACCCAGGGCCAACGGCACCAGCATATGGTCTCACAAGGGGTCTGAGAATCTCATCTCGGGACCTAATGGCAGTCAGTCTACCTCTGGCGAGCACATGGAGGGCTGTGCGGCCCCCCAAAGAAATGCCACCCCACACCATGAATGACCCACCGCCAAACCGATCATGCTAGAGGATGTTGCAGGCAGCAGAACGTTCTTCACGGCGTCTCCAGACTGTCACGTCTGTCACATGTGCTCAGTGTGAACCTGCTTTTATCTGTGAAGAGCACAGGGCGCCAGTGGCGAATTTGCCAATCTTGGTGTTCTCTGGCAAATGCCAAACGTCCTGCACGGTGTTGGGCTGTAAGCACAACCCCCACCTGTGGACGTCGGGCCCTCATACCACTATCATGGAGTCTGTTTCTGACCGTTTGAGCAGACACATGCACATTTGTGTCCTGCTGGAGGTCATTTTGCAGGGCTCTGGCAGTGCTTCTCCTGCTCCTCCTTGCACAAAGACAGAGGTAGCGGTCCTGCTGCTGGGTTGTTGCCCTCCTACGGCCTCCTCCACGTCTCCTGATGTACTGGCCTGTCTCCAGGTAGCGCCTCCATGCTCTGGACACTACGCTGACAGACACAGCAAACCTTCTTGCCACAGCTCACATTGATGTGCCATCCTGTATGAGCTGCACTACCTGAGCCACTTGTGTGGGTTGTAGACTCCGTCTCATGCTACCACTAGAGTGAAAGCACCGCCAGCATTCAAAAGTGACCAAAACATCAGCCAGGAAGCATAGGAACTGAGAAGTGGTCTGTGGTCACCCCCTGCAGAACCACTCCTTTATTGGGGGTGTCTTGCTAAATGCCTATAATTTCCACCTGTTGTCTATTCCATTTGCACAACAGCATGTGACATTTATTGTCAATCAGTGTTGCTTCCTAAGTGGACAGTTTAATTTCACAGAAGTGTAATTGACTTGGAGTTACATGGTGTTGTTTAAGTGTTCCATTTATTTTTTTGAGCAGTGTATAAACCCTGGATAGTCGACAGTATGCCTTGGCCAATAAGAGCCTTTGAAGCCACTAGGTCGCCATATTCATACTCCTCCTTTCGAGGCTTTGCGTAATGGGAGTGAATTGGGGGAAAACGATATCTCCACATTAAAATACCCAACTTGTCAAAAACCCCAAGATGTACGGCATATGGATGCAGCCAGCCCCAATTCAAGGGATGTGAGAAGACCTTTCATATGTAAGCATTGAAATTATTAGTGTAGAAATTGTAATTGTTGGTCTACTTTGAGAGACTACTCCTGACAGCTTGTGGTCCTGTGTAACCATAGTAACGCATGTGTTCGTGGTTTAGCTAAATTACATTAGCTAGCTAGTATGCTAGCTAGCTTACAAAGCAATAACCCATTGTTGATGTTATTAAGCATTGATAAAGTGGTGATACGTGTACAGTTTAACTGCTGTTATTGAACAAAAATTGTGACAATGGATGTAGTTAATGTTAGCAGCCAGTCTAGTAAGGCCACCAGTGAACCAGTTCCTAGGTTTATTACACTAAGAGTAATTTATTGATCTTGACTCTATTGTGATTTCTTTTTACTGCCTTTGTGGGGGAGTAAATTTACATCAGATTGATCTTAAATTGGTCAACAATATTTAAAACATTTTATGGGATCCTGCATTATGGGATCCTGCATTAACTTCTCCAGCTTTACATTCTAGTAATTAACATTGTGTTGCTTTGTAGGGTAGAGGGGTGAGCTACATGTATTCACTTCAATCAACTTTTTTCACCATTACAAACACTGTAATGCATACTTTTTTTAAACGATACATAATATTGTATGAACTGAACAGAAGTCAATAATTCAAATCAATAATCTCAATAAATATTTTGTGAGTTTGTATGTTGCCGACCCCACTACAACAAATAAATACTTAAATTTGTGTATTTCTGTCCTTGAAGTACTGTGAATTCCTACGGAGTCTGTGCCTTATGAGGAGTATCCATATGGCGGAACAACCTCTAAGTCATCAGAACAACCTCTAAGTCATCTAATGAATACATATAGAGTACCAGTCAAAAGTTTGGACACACCAACTCATCCAAGGGTTTTTCTTTCATTTGACTGTTTTCTACATTGTAGAACTATGAAATAACACGTATAAAAAATATAATTTTGATTCTTCAAAGTCGCCACCCTTTGTGATCTCTCAACCAGCTTCACTTGTAATGCTTTTCCAACAGTCTTAAAGGAGTTCCCACATGCCGAGCACTTGTTGGCTGCTTTTCCTTCACTCTGCTGTCCAACTCATCCCAAGCCATCTCAATTGGGTCAGGTAATTGTGGAGGCCAGGTCATCTGATGCAGCACTCCGTCACTCTCCTTCTTGGTAAAATAGCCCTTACACAGCCTGGAGGTGTGTGTTGGGTCATTTTCTTGTTGAAAAACAAAAGATAGTCCCCTTAAGTGCAAACCAGATGGGATGGAGTATCGCTGTATAATGCTATGGTAGCCATGCTTGTTAAGTGTGCCAATCACTGACAGTGTCACCAGCAAAGGACCATCACACCTCCTTCATGCTTCAAGGTGGGAACCACACATGCAGAAATCATCCGTTCACCTATTCTGTGTCTCACAAAGAAAATCTCCAATTTGGGCTCATCAGACCAAAGGACAGATTTACACCGGTCTAATGTCCATTGCTCGTGTTTCTTGGCCCAAGCAAGTCTCTTCTTATTTGTGTCTTATTATTTAGTAGTGGTTTCTTTGTAGCAATTCGACCATGAAGCCCTGATTCACGCAGTCTCCTCTGAACAGTTGATGTTGTCTGTTACTTTAACTCTGAAGCATTTATTTGGGCTGCAATCTGAGGTACAGTTAACTCTAATGAACTTATCCTCTACAGCAGAGGTAACTCTGGGTCTTCCTTTCCTGTGGCGGTCCTCATGAGAGCCAGTTTCATCATAGAGCTTGATGGTTTTTGCAACTGCATTTGAAGTTCTTGAAATGCTCCGTATTGACTGACCTTCATGTCTTAAAGTAATGATGGACTGTTGTTTCTCTTTGCTTGTTTGAGCTGTTCTTGCCATAATATGGACTTGGTCTTTTACCAAATAGGGCTATTTTTTTGTATACCACCCCAGCCTTGTCACAACACAACTGATTGTCTCAAATACATTAAGAAGGAAAGAAATTCCACAAATGAACTTTTAACAAGGCACACCTGTTAATTGAAATACATTCCATTCATGACTACCTCATGAAGCTGGTTGAGAGAATGCCAAGAGTGTGCACAAAGGGTGGCTACTTTGAAGAATCTAAAATATTTTGATTTGATTAACACTTTTTTGGTTACTTCATAATTCCATATATGTTATTTCATAGTTCTGATGTCTTCACCGTTATTCTACAATAGTAGAAATAAAGAAAAACCCTTGAATGAGTTGGTGTATGCAAACTTTTGACTGGTACTGTGTGTCATTGCATTTGACCATGTTTGACCAAAAAAATTAGCAGGAAAGACATGTATTTTTACCATGTTATTTCAGCAAGCCATGACACCCGCCATCCCAGATTCTTCTGGAATTGTGGAGAACTAGTTGTTGGGGTGGAATTGGTGTGGGGGGGTCTGCTGGTGGCTTTTGATAATTTTATTGGATTCCTCATGTCTTACTCATTATTAGGAAGAATTATGGCCCATATCAAATGTTTGCTACTATATTTATTGAAGATATTAATCCTATGAATTAAAATGGCAAATTTGGATGCAATCTATATATTTAATTTCTCAAATCAAATTATATTTCAACAAAATGTTTCAGGAATGCTAATTTTATCTGTTTCTAATTACAGAAACAATTTCAGCACAATCTGAGATGGTGGGTGTCAAAATTCTCTTTCTTGTGCTTTTTTTTAGGTGGAACGACCCTATTACAATTCATAAATCGGACACCATCAATGCGGAGTAGAGTAGTGTTGTCAAGATACTATAATTTTGACTTCGATACCAGGTTTAGTATCACGATTCTCGATACCAAAACAATACCACAGCATAAAAAGAAAGCATATTATCCAAAGTCACAGAATAGCACTTGATCCAGACACACTCAGCTACTTCTTTATTCAATCGTTAGGCATCTTTTGAGTTCAATATCAGTACATTTGCATTTTTTTTACATCAACGTATGTATAAATCAATTATACAATCATACAATTTTACTTTGTTTTTACTAATCTCATTACATAATGGTAATCACTTATTTGAATGGTAAATCTCTATTGATAAACTGGGTAAATCAATATGTAGCCTAGGCCTATCCACAATACAGGTGAATGCATATTCAATAGTAGTGTGTGCATGCATTGAATTATTCATTAGCCTACTAAATAAACTTTCCAGTGACACACCCAAAGATGAAGCATAGGCAACTCACCGGGGATGGCCGATGCACTTGTGCCAATATCTCAAGATAAGTTACTTTGAAAGACAGTGCTGTTCGCTCTGACTCGCTCAATAGTTGTTGAGAAAAAAATTGTTAGCTTCCACAGACAGATTAGTCTTCTCTTTTCAGCAGTAGGCATTTGCTTTACAAACGGTAGGCCTAATGTTTTTCTCGCAATTATATTTTGAAATGTGTGAAAGGCAAACTGACAGCTGCAACCAACTATAAAAATATGTTCCCATTCAAGTCAGGTGCACGCAGTCCGACACACAAAGTGCCAGGGTTAGAGCTTTCTAAATCCTTCTTTGGATTATCTCTATGACCACAACGCAACAAGCTGTTCTACACTGAGTGTACAAAACATTAAGGACACGTGCTCTTTCCATGACAGACTGACATGGTGAATCTAGCTGAAAGCTATGATCCCTTATTGATGTCACTTGTTAAATCCACTTCATTCTGTGTAGATGAAGGGGAGGAGACAGGCTAAAGAAGGATTTTTTTGTTTTTACAATTGGGACCTGGATTGTGTATGTGTGCCATTCAGATGGTGAGTGAGCAAGACAAAATAAGTAAGTGCCTTTTTGAACAGGGTATGGTAGTAGGTGCCAGGTGCACCTGTGTCAAGAACTGCAACCCTGATGGGTTTTTCCACATTCATCAGTTTTGCTGTGTGTATCAAGAATGGTCCACCACCCAAAGGACATCCAGCCAACTTGACACAACTGGGGGAAGCATTGGCGTCAACAATGGGCCAGCAAATCTTTGGAACGCTTTCAACACTTTTGTAGAGTCCATGCCCCGATGAATTGAGACTGTTCTGAGGGCAAAGGGGGGTGCATGCAAATCAATATTAGGAAGGTGTTCCTATTGTTTGGTATACTCAGTGTATATTTGGCACGCGTGCTGCCCAAATTGCGGCCTTTCCCGACTGTAGTAAAATCGTTTTTGGGGAAATTGTTTAAAGCTTAATTTTGGCAAAATTATTTCAATTTGTCAGGGTGTGCTGCAGCACCACTACTTCACTTGGCTATGGTTGCATCTCAGACTCCCAGTGCAGGCTAGCTATGAGTAAGTGGAGCAGGCACAGTGTCGGCTGCGCTCATAAACAGGCTTAGTCCATCAGGCACATTTGACAGAAGTACAGAAAGTAACACAAATTCTAGTACCGACCTGTTTTTCATTTTCTAGTATCAAAAAAGTACAGAAGTTTCAGTATACCATTCGTGCAACACAAAGACCCAAGTCATATATTCATAACTGCGTCCCTTCAAACACTAAGGCTGCATTTATACAGGCAGATTAATTCTGATATTTTTTCCAGTAATTGGTTTTTCGACCAATCACATCAAATCGTTTCACCTCAGCTCTTTTTCCGAGCTGATTTGATTGGTCAAAAAGACCAATTAGTGAAAAACTATCAGAATTGGGCTCGATGTGTGAACACAGCCATAGAGATCCACTCACAATTATCCATACCAAAAAGATGTTCTGACACCTGAGGAACCAGCATACTGAACCCATGACAAGCAGACACATGGCAACCTGCCTTGACATATGTCCACCCCCCCCACCCCCACCCCACCCCCACACACACACACACACACACACTCCATGTGCCCACATACCCAAATGCATCCATATGTAACTTGCAAACAGTGGCAGGGTCCAAATCTTGCCGCCTGCCACAGATCCCTTGTTTGGACACAGGAGTGACCAGTAGATCAGCCAGACCACTCAGATCCGGTTTGATTACGGACATAGACACACCATTCCTTAATCTCTTCCTTGAATTAAACTCAGATCAGCGATGGTATGGAGTGGTGAAAGCTCTCTCATCCAATCACATATAGATCTGTGATTACCTCTAGGAATAAGGGGGCTGCATCTCAATAACCTTAATAGAGCTCCATTTAATTAATCAGCTCATCTGCAGAGACACGATACCTGCAGCTGAGCCGATACCTGCAGCTGAACTATTGGAACAGGGCCCTAAAAGGTAGCGTTATGTGGGAGTGTCAGGAAGCAGTGTTTGGAATTTCCAGGTGTGGGGGGTAGGGGGAAAAGGGTGGATGTGCCCCCTCCGGTTGGTCTGCCCCAATGCAACACCCAGCACTTTACCCGGATTGTCCTAGAGATAAACCCCTACTACAGAAATGGGTTCCACAAAATGTAAGTGGCTTTGGATTAAAAGTGGCATCCAAATAAATACATTTGTTAGCTCGTCAGTCTGCCCAGTAAACTAGTCAATGGCTATCCGTCTGTGTTAATGATTGTGAATATTTACATATTTTGTCCCTTTTGACGACGTCCTGCGCTAGTACACCTTTTGTGTGCTCCCGTGACAAGGCCATTTGTGCTCGCATACGTGTGTTTGTATGTGCATGTGTATGCTTTTAAGCGAAAGGCCCTGTTGTCTCTGTGGAAGTGTGAGACTGCTCCCAGCTTCAACAATGACAGCCAAAGTGACTGTCTGTGTGCCTGCATGCCTGCACATACCCTTTGCCAGCCACCATGCCAGCTCTAAACTGGCACAGCAAAATTAAATAGCCAGAGCTTCTAGAGATTATGGCTGGCTTAACAGAAGCTTAATCACATCATATGTGCAGTATAGGGTGAATAGGAAAGGAACAGTGACCAAGAGGGGGAGGGCTGTATATATTTTACAGTGAAGACTGGGAGGGGACTTTAAAAGGAGTTGGGAAATTGTTATTTTAGGTACTTTGCAGGCTACAGCTCTACCACTGTGGATTTGAGTAGTTTTAATGGTAGGCGTAGGTTCCCCTAATACAAGCCTGTTTTACCCTTAAGCCAACATTAACTACCTTCTGTTTTTAGGGTTTTCAACTCCAGTGCTCTTTGGGCTGTAACACATCTCACAAAGTTTTTTTCACTGCTGCTAGCCGAGTCACTGAAGTCAGAACTCTTCAGATAAACTTGATGACAGCACTCTTCACTCATAACGCAAAGCCAAATGTGCTTTTGTGAGGCAAACCAGTAACCACAGGAGCGACGTGGTCCTTGTTAATGACGGACGGTCAAGCATGATCCTTTAAATTACAGTCAGATCTTCTCTTGGACTTCCCTTTATTCCTAAAGTGTCTTTTGGAATTAAATTGTGCAGCTATTTGTAACCTGTGATCCATCTTTACCCATTTTGTCTCTGTAAGTAGTCTCATGTCCGGTGCTGTGTCAGTTACAGGGCAACCTGGTATCCTAGTGCCGACGCAGCGCTGGGCTGGCTGGATCCTTCTAAGTGAGGCAATTATTACCCAACGAATGTGATAAGTAGTTAGTATTGATTGGATTTGTATTTGACTACATCCCCCACAACCCCTCTCTCTACAGGAAGAGGCCACATCTGTGAAAGTTCCATGTCAATTAACCCACACTGGCCTCTTAACCCGTGTGCCTGAAGTTAATGAAACGTTATTCAATACTCAGATGTGCCTGGTGTGAAACACTGGACATGAGAGGAAGACCCTAATGAAATGCTCCTGCACAGGGTTGAGCTCCTGTGAGGAAAAGACCACCACATTTGAGACTGTACTTCTAGGGCCTTAAGAGGGCCTCTGCCCTGCAGTGCATTGTTGTCATCAGTTTAAAGGTGCAATGTGCAGACATCGCTCTGCTATTTCCTGGTCGCTAAAATTCAAATAATTTGCCTAATTTCAGTTTGTGACCCAAACAAGTGTAGAGAATCATTGTACCATCTAAACTAGTGATGCACCGATATTACATTTTTGGCCGATACTGATATCCGATATTTAACATTTTTGCGGCCTTTTTAACACATACATATGGATCCAGCGGTCTAAGGCACTGCATCTCAGTGCAAGAGGCATCACTACAGTCCCTGGTTCGAATCCAGGCTGTATCACATCTGGCCGTGATTGGGAGTCCCATAGGGTGGCGCACAATTGGCCCAGCGTCGTCTGGGTTTGGAAGGGGTAGGCCGTCATTGTAAATAAGAATTTGTTCTTAACTGACATGCCAAGTTAAATAAAGGTTACACACACCACACTCACCAAAAAGTTATTTTGTTGGCATTTACGTATGTCCCCATTACCAGTAAAACATAATCAAAACCTATTTTCTTCACTTACTTGCTGTGCTGTTTCGTTGTTCATTTGTTAGGTCGTTTCATTCTCAACCAGGATTCTATGGAACGCCGTTTGGGTCTTTGCATGTCAAAAAAGATACATGGCAAATAACAATAAGCTTGTTGACCAATCAGGACCTGAATATAACTGCACGTCATATACTAATTTAATGTGGGTTTTTTTACATAGTTATTACACATTGATTACACTATCACTCGTATTTCATATGCCATGATTCATCGATACGTATGCTATGATGTTGGTAAAGTTGTCTCGCGCACCTACAGTGCTGGTCATAAAAAAAGCTAGCTAGCTCTTGGATGCAAACAATTTTCATCCCCAGCAAAACAACATCTGTTTCAATAGCAATAGTCAGAACCATCCAGAGTAGAGGTCGACCGATTATGATTTTTCAATGCCGATACCGTTTATTGGAGGACCAAAAAGAGCCGATACCAATTAATCGGACAATTTTTTTTATTTTATTTGTATTAAGACAATTACAACAATACTGGATGAACACTTATTTTAACTTAATATAATACATCAATAAAATCAATTTAGCCTCAAATAAATAATGAAACATGTTCAATTTGGTTTAAATAATGCAAAAACAAAGTGTTGGAGAAGAAAGTAAAAGTGCAATATGTGCCATGTAAGAAAGCTAACGTTTAAGTTCCTTGCTCAGAACATGAGAACATATGAAAGCTGGTGGTTCCTTTTAACATGAGTCTTCAATATTCCCAGGTAAGAAGTTTTAGGTTGTAGTCATTATAGGAATTATAGGACTATTTCTCTATACCATTTGTATTTCATTAACCTTTGACTATTGGATGTTCTTATAGGCACTTTAGTATTGCCAGTGTAACAGTATAGCTTCCATCCCTCTCCACACTCCTACCTGGGCTCGAACTAGGAACACATCAACTACAGCCACCCTCAAAGCAGTGTTACCCATGCAAGAGCAAGGGGAACAACTACTCCAAGTCTCAAAGCGAGTGACGTTTGAAACGCACCCCGCTAGCGCACCCCGCTAGCTAGCCATTTCACATCGGTTACACCAGCCTAATCTTGGGAGTTGATAGGCTTGAAGTCATAAACAGCGCAATGAAGAGCTGCTGGCAAAACGCACAAAAGTGCTGTTTGAATGAATGCTTACAAACCTACTGGTGCCTACCATCGCTCAGTCAGTCTGCTCTATCAAATCATAGACTTAATTATAACATAAGAAATACGAGCCGTAGGTCATTAATATGGTCGAGTCCGGAAACTATCATCTCGAAAACAAAACGTTTATTCTTTCAGTGAAATACGGAACCATTCCGTATTTTATCTAACTGGTGGCATCCCTAAGTCTAAATATTCCTGTTACATTGCACAACCTTCAATGTTATGTCATAATTACGCAAAATTCTGGCAAATTAGTTCGCAACAAGCCAGGCGGCCCAAACGGTTGCATATATACTCTACGTGCAATGAACGCAAGAGAAGTGACTGCTAACCTGGATTTCTTTTAGCTAAATATGCAGGTTTAAAAATATATAGTTCTGTGTATTGATTGTAAGAAAGGCATTGATGTTTATGGTTAGGTACATGTTCGAGCAACGACAGTCCTTTTTCGCAAATGCACACCGCATTGATTATATGCAACGCAGGACACGCTAGATAAACTAGTAATATCATCAACATGTGTAGTTATAACTAGTGATTATTATTGATTTGTTTTTTATCTGATAAGTTTATTACTAGCTAGCAACTTACCTTGTCTTCTAACTGCATTCGCGTAACAGGCAGGCTCCTCGTGAGGCAGGTGGTTAGAACGTTGGATTAGTTAACCGTAAGGTTGCAAGATTGAATCCCCGACCTGGCAAGGTAAAAATCTGTCGTTCTGCCCCTGAACAAGGCCGTCATTGAAAATAGGAATGTGTTCTTAACTGACTTGCCTAGTTAAGTAAAGGTGTATAGAAAAATAAATAGGCAAAATTGTTGTCCAAAAATACTGATTTCTGAAACTTGAAATCGGCCCAAATTAATCGGCCATTCCAATTAATCAGTCGACCTCTAGTCCAGAGTAGTGATGCTAGTCGGGCGGGTGCGGGCAGCGATCGGTTGAAGAGCATGCATTTAGTTTTACTAGCGTTTAAGAGCAGTTGGAGGCCACGGAAGGATTAATGGTGGTCGGACTCATCGATGTGAAGCTAGCCACAATAAGGATTAGCCACAATAGTGTACTTTGCTGATAGCCTTCAAAATAAAAGTGTGCCATTGACAGTGATGCAAATGAATACAAACAGTAGAATTATGCCATAATTGAATAGATCATGCTAAAAGACGTTGGAATGTTGTTACATAAAATCTTAATTTTGTTAATACAAGGATTCCTACATCATTGCTAAGAATACTGAAAATGACTGCAGTTCCTACTGGTCATTTATTTTAGGCTGGTTGTATTGGTGCTAGCTAGGTACCAAGCTAAAACTAGCTAGCTACCCCAGAAGTTGTGGTCAAACGTAATGCTTTATTACCAACGCGGTATTGTGAACACATCATTCGTGGCCGGTGTTTGCTTGTTTGCATTATACAGCTTTGACAGTGATACTGATAGTAGTGGTGGTGCTTGGCTTGCACGTGCAAATTCAGAACAGACAACCTTCTATAATAGAACTGTGTTATTTGATGTGTAAAATTAAAAGCTTATGTGTCAAATAGTGTTATTTGATGTCTTATCTTTTTTGACACGCAAAGACCCAAATGACGTTCCATAGTATGTCGTGAAGCTAATAGCAGTGACGCTATTACTGTGTAACATCGGTAGGGCAACATCTGAACAATAGCACACTTGGTAACGTTAGTGTGTACCGGTGCTCGACCAGTCAAGAAAGCCAACATCACCCACGGCAGAACGGTTGATGGTCAAGGGCAATGAGTTCCATTATCTTGGCGTTAATGGATTTCGCCGTTGAGTTGTCTCGCTGAAATGGTCTTACTCTTTCAAATGACTGCTTGACTTGTTGACTGCTCGATCCACACAGCAGACATTGTGGGCTAGGTTAGGAATGCTGTGTACTGCAAAGTTTTACGTGGCGTCATTACGTCATGTACCTACATTATATAGATATGCACGTCAGTTTTTCAAATCGGCGTTAAACTCTACATCGGCCGATATCGATGTTGGCATTTTTAACTAATATCGGACGATTCCGATATGTTCGCCGATATATCGTGCATCCCTAATCTAAACCACTGTGAAATATATTTTCAATAATCAAAAATATTGTATTTTCAGCTGTTTGAAGCTGGTGTACAAAACTGAAAGTAAAAGACGCAAAAAAATCCTTTAGAACTGTAAGCTTAGAAATAGCCCACATAGAAAAGATCTACCACTTCTTAGACTTGCTTTCAATGAGAATGACAGATCTATCTCACATTTCAAATCAAATTTTATTTGTCACATGCGCCGAATACAACAGGTGAAATGCTTACTTACAGTGAAATGCTTACTTACAAGCCCTTATTAACCAACAATGCTTTAAGAAGAAAAGCGTGTTAAGTAAAACAATTAAATAAATAAATAAATGTAAGTAACAAATGATTAAACAAGCACAGTTTCTATGTCAATTTAGTCAGGTCGCCCGAAAAGTTGTATATTGCAGTTTTAAACTGGATCGGTTGCTTGCTGGATGGAAAATTGAGTTTCTTATTATTTTTATGTTTCAGTTTAGACATTTGAATAGATGCTGCAGCTGTCCTTGTCTGTCTGTCCATCCTTCCTGTACTTTTTGTGTGTAGCAATGCTACCGTACCTGTAGTCCTGGCTGTGATGGTATGTGTTCTGTTTTCCAATAGATTTTGTAATGGGTTTGTCTTCTGGCAAGTCATACTGCCGGAGCCATTTCTAATAATGTTAATGGTGACTGTGAAATGTGTCTGCCTGCCTATCCCTCTCCAAATCCATCCTGACAGTATAAACTGCAGCTATTTTAGGGGTTATAAATTAATATTGAAGCCGGAGCTGATGGTTAAAAGAAGTTTCTCTATACTCGACACTGAATCTAGAAAATGTTGTCCTACATTTAAAAAAGCATTGTGTGATGTGATCCTAGCAACATCCATGTAGTATTTAATTGCAATTTGCACTGGAGTCAGTTGCTCCCCTATAACACAGTGCAGTTGCTTGGTGCTACTCAGAAAAGACATCACTCTTCCTCTGTCAGTACCGAGCCAGTGGTTTGTTGTAATAGATAAGGTTGACCACTCGGGGCAGCAAAGGAGGGACCACCAGACCCTCCTCAATTATCACAACATTTGGCCTGCATCACACCCCTTAATCTACTTCTGGATGTTTACTACCTCTTACCTCTTATATCAGTTGATTAAAAAATATTTTGTTTTCTGTCTGTATTTGAATGCGAAATGTATGCTGTTAATTTAAATGGAAGAGCAGGAGGGATTTTTTTTGCACACAGACAGACGGTCACAACTGGAACTGTGCCATTGCCTCTTATGGGTATATCCCAAACAGAAACCTGATCTCAAAATAAACTCTCCCTGACCCCTTAAGAAAAAAATAACACTTCATCTTGGCATTGTAAACCATGACATAGTGCAACATTGGAAATGTCCACACGCATGCAGAGACAACATTGTGTTATGTACAATAGATGAGGATCCTGTCTAATGCTTTTGGGTCGCTGTGTGACACAGTTTCTTGGTATGTGCGATTAGCCCCGTGTGTCTGTGTCCGTGCTGGAATGAATGTGTGCTTTTCAGGTGAAAGGTCGAGCAGGGGGAGGGGAGCCTCATCAGGGATTAACAGTGGGGATTCTCTACTGTCTCTCTCCAGAAAAGGGTCAGGCATAAGAACAAAGACACGTGCATAGTGATGCCGCGTAAGCCCTCTCTCTGTGCCATTATCCCTCCCCCTTTAATACAGACACAGTAATGCACACAAATGAGGGTGGACATGCTCCTGCATGAGAACCGGTTACAAGTTTCTGGCAAAACATTTTTTTCTCAATAATTATTAATGAAATTGGGATAAAATTAGAATTTGTTGTAGAATGCTTTCCTCAATTTATTAGAATTGACATGGAATTGATGGTAACTGAGCAGAACACATTTATACCTAAGTCATGATCAGCGGTTTCATACAGGAAAATGGGGACCTCTAGGTGTCAATAGCAGACATTGAAGGAGATGTTTGACAAGAAAGATTTTCCTTTTTTTTAGTGATCATGCAAAAAAAGTTATTTCCTTTTTTCTATTCAACAGTTATCATTTATAAGCATCACATAACATACCCCCCTGGTATGGCAAATGCTCGGCATCTGACCGTAAGGTGCTACAGAGGGTAGTGCCAAAGGCCCAGTACATCACTGGAGCCAAACCTTCTGCCATCCAGGACCTATATAATAGGCAGTGTCAGAGGAAAGCCCATAAAATTGTCAGACTCCAGTCACCCAAGTTATAGACTGTTTTCTCTGCTACAGCACGGCAAGCAGTAGCGGAGCGCCAAGTCTAGGACCAAAAGCCTCCTCAACAGCTTCTACCCCCAAGCCACCAGACTGCTGAACAATTAATAAAATCGCCACTGGACTGTTTACATTTGCCCCCTCCCACCTTTTGTACACTGCTGCTACTCGTTTATTATATATGCATAGTCACTTCACCCCTACCTACATGTACAAATTACCTCATCTAACCTGTACCCCCGCACACTTGACTCGGTACCGGTACCACCTGTATATAGCCTCGTCATTCTTATT
Source organism: Oncorhynchus keta (assembly GCF_023373465.1). Classification (NCBI taxonomy): domain Eukaryota; kingdom Metazoa; phylum Chordata; class Actinopteri; order Salmoniformes; family Salmonidae; genus Oncorhynchus; species Oncorhynchus keta. The sequence goes on along the minus strand of NC_068454.1, from coordinate 71,276,269 downwards.
GTGTTAATTTTTTGTCATTATTTTTTACTTTTAGTCTATTTGGTAAATATTTTCTTAACTCTTCTTGAACTGCACTGTTGGTTAAGGGCTTGTAAGTAAGCATTTCACGGTAAAGTCTACACTTGTATTCGGTGCATGTGACAAATAAAATTTGATTCGATGAGATTATTGGACTTCCTGAAATTCTTTCTTGTATTGAATTTCATATTTAACTGCAAGGTTACTCGCAAGGAAAAAAATGTCATAACTTTATGACACTAATATTGACTAGATTGCTCAATCTGTTTGTCCAGTATTCCTGGCATGGCCCGAGTATTTGCCTCCCCTTTGCTACACTCCTACACCTGTCCTTGCAGGGAAACACCTGTCCTTGCAGGGACCTCCCAGGTCCTATTTATGGAGGAAGTGCCTCAAACTTCTTTCAGTGTTCAACTTGACTCTCTGCCTGCTCTTGGGTTTCTTGGCAGAACTCTCATGGCAGTAGCAACATTGGGCCATTTTTGTCACATGTAACTCCAACCTTTCCTGTACACTATATAGCCCACTGGGAAACATAACACATGCTCATGCTCATCACCTATGACATGCCTTGCGTCTGTTTTGTAAACGCCTGAGTTGCCGGGTGGATTTATGGGGCATGGCTAGAAAGGATCCAGCTTTTGTCAAATTAATGTAAGAAAGTATATATTTTTTGTCATTTTAGTTAACCCTAAACCTTTTCCTAACCTTAACCTAATTCTCCTAACCTGCTATGAAAAGTCAAATCTGATGTTAATTTGACAAAAGCTGGATCCCTTCTAGCGATGAACAGAAATGATGCCACATTTCCCATTCCTCCCAGAGGTCCTTGAACTGTTGTGATGATCAGAGGGGCATGTTGTAACAGGATGAGGCATAGATGTATATTTGGATTAACTTTGTTTCACTCAAGTCAAAGTTTTATATTTTAAACTGTTTGTCAGTGTGTTACTTTTAGCAGTTGCAGCTTGATGTAACAACTGAAACACTGCAAGTTCTAGATAACTTTAATAAATCAAGCATTTTACATCACTTTCTGTTGCATAATTTTCAATGTTTTTACAAAGTAAATTGTATTATTTGCTAATTTTGTTCCATTTCAAAGTTGGTGCCTATTTTAAAAAGGTGGAGACCTTGGCGTCACAAGGTGCCATGTAACCTTATTTAGTTGTTAGAATTTCACTGGTCGACCATGAGAGCTATGATATATATTTGGATATTCTGCCTGTAGATATCGAGGTTGAAAATACAGCAGTGAAGCATGTGATTCGTTGTTGGTAAGGATTCCATCCATCCCTGCGCTAGGTGAGAATGAGTAATGATTATGATGGGTGAAATCAGTGCTTGTCTCTGGGTCTACTTATCGCTGAAATTAAAGGACATTTAGTTCTACAGTATACACACACCTTATAAAACATCTTCCCAAGCTTTAGCAAAGCTGAAACGCAACCCTTGCAACCTCCCCGCAGTGTAATTGTAATTCGCTGCTGTGTTACCCCTCCGTTCCTCTGGCGCTCGTAGCTTCTTCTGTAGAGTTCGACTACCGTATCTTCCCACTGCATCATGTTTACCTAGCAACACGCATCACCCGCTGCCGGCCCTCCCATTGGTCATTTCAAAACGCACCCGGGACCAATGGCAGGGCTGTTACCATGGTACAGTGTGTAGTTGCCGGGTGGAATTTTGCTGCAAGGCACGTGAGTCCCGGAGTCTTCGCCTTGCGTTTTTAATCTCGGGTGTCTGGGAGTTTTGCAAACGTGATTTATTGGAACCGAGTCACACTCCCTCCCGAGAATCAGCTCACATAATACACGTACACATTTATCTATACATTTGTGCTTATACAATCAAAATAGTGTTAATGATACAAGGAGGCTGCACCAGTTCGGTTTGGACTGTATGTGCCTTGCTGTGCCTCTGTTCCGAGCTAAGGAGAAAGGGGGGATTGAATTTGCTGGCTAATTGCTCAACCAAGTTTAGTATAACGTTGCTATTCATATTTGTTGTGTCATATTTTGGAACAAAGATGGAGAGGCTGTGGTGTCTCCAGATCAGATTAGACTGTCAAAGTCCCTGGCATTTTTAAATTTAGTTGTATTGCAGTTTACACATACATTTGGGGACATAATTGTTATTTATTCGAATATATATTAAATGTATTGTTACGGCTACCTATTTTTAATCATTTATATGTTTCTGGTAACACAGGTTTTTTAAATGTTCAGAACATTGAATAATTGTTGTTGGTGACTGTTTACATCCTAATTTGTGGTCGAGAGAACATTCATAATTGAGAAATATAGCAATACCCTGCAACTTTTTAAATTGCCTGTTTTACCAGAACATAGCAAATGCATACACATTGCAACTGCAGAGCTACCCCGGGTGCTATTGCAAAAGTCATTCTAATGGCCTTGTCCTGCATGCAAATTGTAAATGTATTTTGGGTGTGAGCACCCACATCCCCCTTCCCATGTCACCCACCACCTTAGTAACACCGCTAACCTGTAATTGGGGTTTAGTATTTGCATCACCAGTGCTCTCTAATGGAAGTGACATGTGCTGCATAGCTATTTCAAATATCTCCAGCTCGCAGTTTGATAAAGTTGTGTGCTGAAATCTATCCCAATCCTTGCATGACGACAGTAGCTGTCTGCAGTGAAGTTCAAGTTTTTCTGAAGGGGAAACACGCACATTCACTGGCTACCGTGGAGGATGAATGACGGCATGGTTAACCTCGTTTTGTACATCCCCTCCCATCTCTCCAGTTGCTGTTATTTTGGGGGAGAATATGGAAACGAATACCCAACATGAACATGCAGGGATTCACAACATTCAATCTCCTTGAGAACAGACAAT